>NC_081557.1:186704133-186738637 GCF_022355385.1 Mustela nigripes | reverse complement strand
ATTTAGTGCTCTGAATATATCATGCCAGCTCTTTCTGGCCTGCCAGGTCTCTGTGGATAAGTCAGCTGCCAATCTAATATTTTTACCATTGTATGTTACAGACTTCTTTTCCCGGGCTGCTTTTAGGATTTTCTCTATGTCACTAAAACTTGTAAATTTTACTATTAGGTGATGGGGTGTGGACCTATTCTTATTTATTTTGAGGGGGGTTCTCTGCACCTCCTGGATTTTTATGCTTGTTCCCTTTGCCATATTGGGGAAATTCTCTCCAATAATTCTCTCCAATATACCTTCTGCTCCCCTCTCTCTTTCTTCTTCTTTTGGAATCCCAATTATTCTAATGTTGTTTCGTCTTATGGTGTCACTTGTCTCTCGAATTCTCCCCTAATGGTCCAGTAGCTGTTTGTCCCTCTTTTGCTCAGCTTCTTTATTCTCTGTCATTTGGTCTTCTATATCGCTAATTCTTTCTTTTGCCTCATTTATCTTAGCAGTGAGAGCCTCCATTTTTGATTGCACCTGATTAATAGATTTTTTTAATTTCAACTTGGTTAGATTTTAGTTCTTTTATTTATCCAGAAAGGTCTTTTATATCTCCCAAGAGGGTTTCCTTAATATCTTCCATGCCTTTTTCGAGCCCGACTAGAACCTTGAGAATCGTCATTCTGAACTCTGTATCTGACATATTACTAATGTCTGTATTGATTAGGTCCCTGGTCTTCGGTACTGCCTCTTGTTCTTTTTTTTTTGTGGTGAATTTTTCTGCCTCGTCATTTTGTCCAGATAAGAGTATATGAAGGAGCAAGTAAAATACTAAATTGGTGGCAACAACCCCAGGAAAATATGCTTTAACCAAATCAGAAGAGATCCCAAATCGTGAGGGGGAAGAAAGTGGATAATAAGAGATTCAGAAAGAAAAAAAAAAAAAAGATAAAAGAATAGAAAAGAAACAATTAAAAAATTAAAATGAATAAAGAAAAAATATAAAAAAGAATATATATATATATATATATATTAGATAACCTAGTTAAATAAATGTTAAAAAAGAAAAGTGTAAAAGTTTAAAAAATTTAGCAGAAGAAGAGAAAAAAATTGGAAAAGAAGTAAAAATTAAATTAACTGCAGGACTAAAGAAACACAGGGAGAAAGTCATGAGTTCCATGCTTTGCTTTCTCCTCCTCTGAAAATCCACTGCTCTCCTTGGTATTGAATCTGTACTCCTTGGTAGGTGAACTTGGTCCTGGCTGGATTTCTTATTGATCTTCTGGGGGAGGGGCCTGTTGTAATGATTCTCAAGTGTCTTTTCCCCAGGCGGAATTGCACCGCCCTTACCAGGGGCTGGGCTGAATAACCCGCTTGGGTTTGTTTTCATGAGCTTTTGTTCCCTGAGTGCTTTCTGTAGAGTTCCGGAGGATGGGAATGAAAATGGCAGCCTCCCAGTCTCCAGCCCAGAGGAGATAAGAGCCTGGGGCCCCACTCCTCAGTGTGCCCTCAGAGAACAGTGCCCAATTACTCTCGTCTCCCTGGCCTCCTGCCGTGCTCCACTAAGTCTGGGACCGGTTCAAGGTAACCCCGAGCTAAGAGCTCACTCCTCGGCTCTGTCTCTGTAGCCAGCTTCCCCGTTCTAATACCTGTAAGCTCTGTGACACTCAGACACCCCCGATCCTTCTGTGACCCTGTGGGACCTGAGGCCACACTGACCCTGAGTGGGCTTCACCCCGGTTTAGCCTCTGGAGCGATGTCCCTCAGTAGAGCAGACTTTTAAAAGTCCTGATTTTGTTCTCTGTTGTTCCACCGCTTGCCGGGAGCCGGCCCATCGCCCCCCTGCAGTCTATCTTCCTGTGCCTTTGGATTCACTTCTCCGCCAGTCCTACCTTTCAGAAAGTGGTGAATTTTCTGCTTCTAGAATTGCTGTTCTTCTTCTCTTCAGTCTCCTGTTGGATTTGTAGGTGTTTGCAATCTTTAGATAAGCTATCTAACTGATTACCTGCTACCTGAAGTAGTCTCAGCCTGCTACTTCTCCGCCATCTTGAATCCTCCCCCTCTTTTTTTTTTTTTATATAATACCTAAAGTGTAAGCAAGAAAATAAAAATAGAAAAACCAGAATTCAACAAAATTTAAAACTTTTATTCTTTAAAGGACACTAACAACAAAGTGAAAAAAACAATCCTCAGATTGGAAGAGAATATTTTTAAAATGTTTATATTTATAATATTTAAAGATCTCTTACAATTCAATAATAAGAAGAAAAATAATTTAATTTTCAAAAATACAAAGGAAAGGAATAGACATTTCTTCAAGGAGTATGTACAGATTGGGCACCTGGGTGGTTCAGTGGGTGGTGCCTCTGCCTTCAGCTCAGTTCATGGTCACAGGGTCCTGGGATTGAGCCCGTGTCAGGTTCTCTGCTCAGTGGGGAGCCTGTTTCCCCCACCCTGCCTGCCTTTCTGCTTACTTGTGATCTCTCTACCTGTCAAATGAATAAATAAAATCTTAGAAAAAGAATATGTATAGATGTCTAGTAAAGACCTAAAAGGAACACAAATTCTTTACACACTTGAGAAATGCAAATCATAAACACTATGAGATGCTATTTCACATCCACTAGCTTGGCTATAATAAAAAGACAGTTAACACCAAGTGTCTCTGAGAATTGGAGAAATTGAAGTTGTCATACTTTGCTGATGTGAAGGTGGAATGCTACAACCACTCTAGAGCAGTTTGGTAGTTTCTCAGGAAACTGTGATGCAGCAATTCCACACCTAGGTGTATACCCAAGAAAATGAAGATATGTTCACAGAAAAACTTATACACCAATGTTTACAGAAACATTATTCCTAAAAATAGTCTAGATGTGGCGACCATCCAAATGTCATCAACTGAAGAGTAGATAAATAAAATGTGGTATATACATACAATGAAATATCTTTCCCTAATTAAAAAACAAACAAACAAACAAACAAGTAATCTCACTTGTGAGGCTTGAGGAATAATGTGGAAGACATTGGGAAATAGAGAGAAGTGAGTGGGTGGAATCGGAGGGGGAGACAAACCATGAAAAGCTGTGGACTCCTAGGAAGAAAAAGAGGGTTTTGGAGGGGAGAGGGTTGGAGGGTTGGATGAGTCTGGTGGTGGGTATGATGGAGGGCACGTATTACATGGAACACTCGGTATTCTGCATAAACAATGAATTTTGGAACACTGAAAAAAATAAAATTTTTTAAAAAGATAAAATAAGCATAGGATACAGCTAAAGCAATGTTTATGGAAAATTATATCATTAAATGCCTATAAGAGAAATATTTGAGATATGTAATCTATACATGATGTTAAAAATTACAAAAAGAAGAGTAAACTGAACCCAAAAGAATCAGTAAAAAAAAAAAAAAATTGTAAAAGTTAGAGCAGTAATTATTTCAATAGAAAATAAAAAAAAGAAAAAGAAAATCAATGAAACCTAAGTAAGCTTTTTATAAAAATGAACAAAACCAATTAATCTGTCGTCTGACTGACCAAGGAGAAATGATATATGACATTAATTACAAAAAATCAGGAATGAGAGAGAGGTCACTACAGACCCTACAGAAATGAAAAGATTTACATGGATGACTTTATGCTAACAAATTAACCAACTTAATAAAATGGGAAAATTCCTAGAAAGGCACAAACTACAAACCTAACTCAAGAAGAACAATAAAATTTAAACAGGTCATTAATGAGTAAAGAAATTGAATTTATAATTAAAATTATACCCATAAGGAAAATACAAGTGGCCTTCTTAGTGAATTTTCTCAAATATTTGAAGAGAAAATAATACCAATACTTCAGAAATTCTTTCAGAAGATAGAGCACTTTCAAACTTACTATATGAGGTCATGATTATCCATATATCAAAGTAAGGTAAAGTATCATTCATGAACATACACATAAATCTTTAACAAAATATTGTCAAGGGTTTAAGAAACATTTTGCAAGGGTTATACATTATGATCATTTGTATTTAGCATATTAAAACTAATTAATGTAAATGCCATAATAACAGAAAAAAAGGAAAAATAAAGCCCAGAGGCATCTCAACAGCTGCAGAAAAATCACTCGACAAAACCCAAAACTGTGTAAAAACCCTCAATAAACTATAAATAAAATGGAACTTTCTCAATCTGATACAGGACATCTATGGAAAAACAACAACAACAACAACCTCCACATCTAAAACCGTATTTATTGGTGAAAAACAAAAGACTCTCAATCCCTTATGAATAGGAATAAAACAAGGATGTCCATCTAATCAATTCTGTTTAATATAGTACTTTCCAGTTGTAGGTACAGTAATAAGACGTAACCCTGTCTAAGAGGCAGGGAAGGAGAGAAAGTGATATTAAAAAGGCATCTGGATAAATGGAAAGGAGACAGAGAGATTTTTTTTTTCAAACCATATTTAATGTACCTGAAATTTAGTTTCCTCTTTATAAAATTGTGAATAGCAATATTTTTCTGCTCCCTAAAAAAAAAGAGACAATATAAAAGCACTCAGTAGATTGCAAATTTTAGAAATTGAAGTTGTATTTTATTCTTATTTAACTTGAAAATAAATATGTAAATATATTCTTCCTAGAAAATATATAATAATTTCTAAATAGATATTTCAATACTTCTAAAACAATTATAAATATGTACTATAGAAATCCTACTCCAAATTAAAAAACAAAAACAAACTATTTTGCTATAGAGTGAGAAAAAAATATAAAAACTTATTGATTATCCCACTAAGTGTGGAGGTATATATATAAGCTTCCTGTTAAACAGGTTTCTTAAAGTTTTTATTTTAGAATACTAAAGTTTTTATTTTTGAAGTATTGCAAAGATATTACAGAGAGTTCCTATATACCCCACACCCAGTGTTCACTCTTAACAACATTTTACATATCTATGAGACATTTGCCACAATCAACAAATCAATGTAAGTTAGGCATTGTTAATTAAACTCCATACTTTATTCACATCTCCTTAGCTTTTACTTAATATTCCTTTTCTGTTCCATGATCCTATCCAGGCATCTTTTCTGATCCCACCCATGTTACCATATCACATTCAGTTATCCTGTGTTCTAATTTTTGATACCTTGGCAATTTCCTTTTTTTAAGATTTTATTTATTTATTTGAGAAAGAGAGTAAGGGAGAGAAGGAGAACAAGCAGTGTGGAGGGACGGGGGAGAGAATGAAGGTTAACTGACTGAGCCACACTGGTGCCTGATAATTTGGCAGTTTTAAGGACTCCTGATTAGGTATTTGATAGAATGTCTGTCAATTGTGATTTGTCCATTGTTTTTCTCAGATTACACTGGGATTTTGAGTTTGGGGGAGGAAAGAAACAAATTAACATGCCATTCCCCTCACATTGTATCAAGTGTACATACTATCAAAATCACTTATCACTATTGATACTAGTCTTGATAATTTGGCTGAGATAGAGTTTGTCAGCTTTCCCCATTTTATAGTTATCCTTCTACACTTCTTTCTGTGCCATAATCTTTGGAAATAAATCACTGCATAACTCATGCTTAAGGAATGGGAATTATGGGTGCCTGGGTGGCTCAGGCAGTTAAGGATCTATCTTTGGCTCAGGTCATGATCTCAGGGTCCTGGGATTAGCCCTGCATCTGGCTCCTGGTCAGTGGGGAGTGTGCTTCTCCCTCTACCCTTCCCCTTCCCCTCTGTTCATGATCTCTCTCTCTCTCATCTCTCTCTCTCTTTCAAATAAATAAACAAAACCCTAAAAAAAAAAAAAAAGGAATGGGAAGTATACTTTACCTTTTTGAGGGTAAAGTAACTCCATAAATTATTTGGAATTCTTTGGCATGGGGAGATTAGTCTTTTATCCTTTGTGCCATTTATATATTTATAAATATGTATTTAGTGAATTATTTATATCAGTATTGAATATAAATATTGATTTTATACTTTGAGCTATAATTCAATATTACTTGTTTTGTTTCTCAGATTATTACAGCTTTGACCATTTGGAAGCTATTTCAGCTGATTTGTGTCCCTTTGATATACTTCCACCATTGTATGGCTTGCTCATTTGTTTTGAATGTTTTCCTTTCTTTCTGGTGCTGAAGCATGCTTCAGACCCATCTTGTGTATTTTCTGCTCTTGTCTTAGCACAATCACCTCTCTAAGAATTGGTGGTTCTCTTTATTGGAGAATGGTATTAAAAGCCAAGATCAGATGCTACATTTGCTCTTTGCTGCTTCTCTTGCTTTAGGCCCTGTCAGCTGACAAAGCTAGGGAATGCATATGTGTATATTTACCCATGTATGTGTACATCTCTATAAATGTTCTATATTTAACCAGCTATATTTATATCAAGATGAACATGAGTTCATACTGATCACTATACCTCTAATCCATTACCACATGGATCACTTCAGCTCCTTCCTTGCTTAAATATAATGCCCCACTCCAACAATGATAAATCTCAATCCAATCATTTCTATACATTTACTTGATTATTCAATCCCATTGTAGAAATATGTCTATCCTAGGATCCCCTGACCTCCTAAATGATTTTTAAAAAAACCTGTATTAATAAGTTTTATTCTTTATGTTGTTAGCTCTGTGGGTCTTTCAAGATTGTGTTTTTTAAAAAATCTTCTGACCACTATTAAAAACAAAACAAAACAGGGGTGCCTGGGTGGCTCAGTGGGTTAAAGCCTCTGCCTTTGGCTCAGGTCATGATCCCAGGTCCTGGGATCGAGCCCCACGTTGGGCTCTCTGCAGAGCAGAAAGCCTGCTTCCCTTCCTCTCTCTCTGCCTGCCTCTCTGACTACTTGTGATCTCTCTCTGTCAAATAAATAAATAAAATCTTAAAAAAACCCAAAAACCAAAAAACAAAAAAACAAACAAACAAACAATCCCCAGAGATGATTCAGAATTGTGAGAATCTTCTTTGAGGTGACATATTCTTATAGATCACTACTTTGCTCTCCATGATGTTCTTTATCCAAGCTGTACATGATTAACGCCATTGGTAGTGAAATTAACAAGTGCTATGACCAAGAAATACAATGACAAGATTTCACATTTACACTTTGACTAAGGTATTGATCTAAGTTATGTAAAATTAATTTAATAAAAGAATTAGGCAACTAGAGCATAACAGAATTAAGGAGGCATCTGGAGAAGAAGGGGCACTGAGAATCAGTACATTGAGGCAAGAAATAGAAACACAGATTTAAATGCCAGTTTTTGTATGGGAAACACTTCAACATTTAACTTAAGTTGAAGCTTACTTATTAAGACAAGCTAGAACAAGCCAAAAGTGAAAATAATTTGCCAAGTGTGGTTTTAATTCCTTTTTTAAAAAAAAGTCAGTCCTAGAAATTTTGTACTTTTAAATTTTTAATTTTTTAAGGATCTATTTTAATAACACAGGGTGATATGTTAGTTTAGGTGTATGAGGTAGTGTTTCAAAAATTCAGACCAATATCACTGATGAATATGGATGCTAAGATTCTCAACAAGATTCTAGCAAACAGGATCCAACAGCACATTAAAAAGATTATCCACCATGACCAGGTGGGATTCATCCCTGGGGTACAAGGATTGTTCAACATTTGCAAATCAATCAGTGTGATAAAACAAATTAATATGAGAAGAGAGAAGAACCACATGGTCCTCTCAATTGATGCAGAAAAAGCATTTGACAAAATCCAGCATCCATTCCTGATTAAAACACTTCAAAATATAGGGATAGAGGGAACATTCCTGAACTTCATCAAATCTATCTATGAAAGACCCACAGCAAATATCCTCAATGGGAAAAAGCTTGCAGCCTTCCTGTTGATATCAAGAACATGACAAAGATGCCCACTCTCACCACTCTTGTTCAACATAGTATTAGAAGTCCTAGCAACAGCAACCAGACAACAAAGAGAAATAAAAGGTATCCAAATTGGCAATTAAGAAGTCAAACTCTCCCTTTTCGCAGATGACATGATTCTTTATATGGAAAACACAAAAGACTCCACCCCCAAACTACTAGAACTCATACAGCAATTCAGCAACGTGGCAGGATACAAAGTCAATGTACAGAAATCAGTGGTTTTTGTATATAATAACAATGAAAATATAGAAAGGGAAATTAGAGAATCGATTCCATTTACTATAGCACCAAGAACCATAAGATACCTGGGAATCAACCTAACCAAAGAGGTAAAGTATCTGTACTCAAGGAACTGCAGAACATTCATGAAAGAAATTGAAGAAGACACAAAAATATGGAAGACCATTCCATGCTCTTAGATCAGAAGAATAAACATTGTTAAAATGTCTATACTGCCTAGAGCAATCTATACTTTTAATGCCATTCTGATCAAAATTCCACCGGTATTTTTCAAAGATATGGAGCAAATAATCCAAAAATTTGTATAGAATCAGAAGAGACCTCAAATCACTAAGGAAATGTTGAAAAACAAAAATAAAACTGGGGGCATCACGTTACCTGATTTCAAGCTTTATTACAAAGCTGTAATCACCAAGATAGCATGTACTGGCATAAAAACATACATATAGACCAGTGGAAGAGAGTAGAGGGCCCAGATATGGACCCTCAACTCTATGGTCAATTAATCTTCGACAAAACAGGAAAAAATATACAGTGGAAAAAAGACAGTCTCTTCAATAAATGGTGCTGGGAAAACTGGGCAGCTATATGTAGAAGAATGAAACTCGACCATTCTCTTTCACTGTAAACAAAGATAAACTCAAAAGGATAAAAGACCTCAATGTGATGTCGCAAATGGCAAGATTTCAGGAATCCATCAGAATTCTAGAGGAGAACATAGGCTATAATCTCTTCGATATCAGCCACAGCAACTTCTTTCAAGATATGTCTCCAAAGGCAAAGGAAACAAAAGCGAAAATAAACTATTGGGACTTCATCAAAATCAAAAGCTTCTGCGCAGCAAAGGAAACAGTCAAGGAAACTAAGAGGCAACCCACGTAATGGGAGAAGATATTTGCAAATAACAGTACAGACAAAAGGTTGATATCCAAGATCTATAAAGAACTCCTCAAACTCAACACACATAAAACAGACAATTATATAAAAAATGGGCAGAAGATATGAACAGACACTTCTCCAATGAAGAATACAAATGGCTATCAGACACATGAAAAAATGTTCATCATCACTAGCCATCAGGGAGATTCAAATTAAAACCACATTGAGATATCATCTTACACCAGTTAGAATGGCCAAAATTAACAAGACTGGAAACAACATGTGTTAGAGGGGATGTGGAGAAAGGGAAACCCTCTTACACTGTTGATGGGAATGCAAGTTGGTGCAGCCTCTTTGGAGAACAGTGTGGAGATTCCTCAAGAGATTAAAAATAGAACTTCCCTATGACCCTGCAATTGCACTCCTGGGTATTTACCCCAAAGATACAGATGTAGTGAAAAGAAGGGTCATCTGTACCCCAATGTTTATAGCAGCAATGGCCACGGTCACCAAACTGTGGAAAGAACCAAGATTCCCTTCAATGGACGAATGGATAAGGAAGATGTGGTCCATATACACTATGGAGTATTATGTCTCCATCAGAAAGGATGAATACCCAACTTTTGTAGCAACATGGACGGGGCTGGAAGAGATTATGCTGAGTGAAATAATTCAAGCAGAGTCAATTATCATATGGTTTCAGTTATTTGTGGAGCATAACAAATAGCATGGAGGACATGGGGTGTTAGAGAGGAGAAGGGAGTTGGGGGAAATTGAAAGGGGAGGTGAACCATGAGAGACTATGGAATCTGAAAAACAATCTGAAGGTTTTGAAGGGGCGGGGGGTGGGAGGTCTGGGTACCAGGTGGTGGGTATTATAGAGGGCACGGATTGCATGGAGCACTGGGTGTGGTGAAAAAATAATGAATACTGTTATGCTGAAAATAAATAAAAAATAAATGTAAAAATATTCCATATATCACCTGGTGCTTATGACAGTGAACTTTTTAATCCTATTTAATCCTATTTAATCATCTATTTAACTCATACCCTCCCCACCTCCCCCCTGGCAACCACCAGTTCTTTTCCCTATAATTAAAAGTCGGTTTCTTCATTTTTCTCTCTTTCTTTCTCCCTTTCCCTTGATCACTTGTTTTGTTTCTTAAATTCTACATATGAGTAAAATCACATGGTATTTGTCTTTCTTGGACTGAGTTATTTTACTTAACATTATGCTCTCAAGCTTCTTCCATGCATTGCAAATGACAAGATTTCACCTTTTTATGGCTAAATAATAATCCATTGTATATTTATACCACATATTCTTTATCCATTTATCAATTGATGGACACTTGGGCTGCTTTCATATCTTGGGTATTGTAAATAATGCTGCTATGCACATGCAGGTCTATTTATCTCTTCATATTAGTATTTTTTAAAAAGATTTTATTTATTTATTTGAAAAAAGGAGATCACAAGTAGGCAGAGAGGCAGGCAGAGAGAGAGGAAGGGAAGCAGGCTCCCTGCTGAGCAGAGAGCTGGATGCAGGACTCAATTCCAGGACCCTGAGATCCTGATCCGAGCCGAAGGCAGCGGCTTAACCTACTGAGCCACCCAGGCACCCTTCATATTAGTATTTTTCTATTCTTTGGTAAATATCTAGTAGTCTGTTGCTTGATTTTAGGATACTTCTATTTTTAACTCTTTAAGGAACCTCCATACTATTTTCCAGAGTGGCTGCACAAGTTTGTATTCCCACGAAGAGTGCAAGAGGGTTCCTTTTTCTCTACATCCTCACCAACATCTTTTGTTTCTTGTGTTGTTCATTTTATCTATTCTGACAGGTGCAAGGTGATATTTCATTGTAGTTTTGATTTATGTTTCCCTGACCATCAGTGATCTTGAGCATCTTCTCATGTTTCTGTTAGCCATCTATATATTTTCTTTGAATAAATGTCTGTTAATGTCTTCCGACCAATTTTTTTTTGGAGTATTTTTTTTTTTTTTTGGTGTGAGTTTTATAAGTTCTTTATATATTTTGGATACTAACCCTTTATCAGATGTGTCATTTGCAACATCTTCTCCGATTGTGAAGGTTATTTTTTTTTTTTATTGTTTCCTTTGCTATCCAGAAGTTTTTTATTTTGCTGTAGTCCCAATAGTTTACTCTTGTTTTTGTTTCCCTTGCTTCAAGAGACATGTCTGGAAAAAAGTTGCTATGGCCAATGTCAAAGGTGTTACCCACAGTGTTTTTTTCTAGGATTTTAATGGTTTCATGTCTTATATTTCAGTCTTTAATCTATTTTGAAATCATTTTTATGTATAGTGTAAGAAAGTAGTCCAGTTTCATTTTCTGCATTTTGCTGTCCAGTTTTCCCAGCACTATTTGTTGAAAAGACTGTCCTTTTCCCCATTGGATATTCTTTCCTTCTTTGCCAAGATTAATTGGTCATATAGTTGTTGGTTTATTTCTGGGTTTTTTGTCTAGTCCATTGATCTATTAAATATGAGTAGTACTAAGGCTCTATTATCCCCCAGATCAATATTAGACAGGAAACTAAGGATATATAAATTATAAATCCAATTTTACTTACAATGCACTGGGTAATTTTTGTTTTGTTTTGTTTTGTTTTATCTTCTTTATGGGAGAACTATGGAATGCATGCATTTTATGTACTTCTCTATAAAGTAAATAAGTTCATTTTAGATTGAAACATTTGAGTTAATCTAAAAAACATGAGAATCTTGAATTAGAGGCTTATAGAAATCATTAAACTATTGATTTAAATCTGTTCATCATACATTTTTGCTATGTAGCCAATCAACACATGATATTATAAAAGGAAAAATTTTATGTAGAGGTAAACATTATAAATTGTGCACTCAATTAGGTCAGCCAAAACAAGCAAACAATACTTATAGCTGAGTTACATGTTTTTATATGAAGAAACATGGAGTAAATTCTATGCTAAGAAACTCTGAGTCAACTCAGAGCTAGTTGGCTAAAATTCTAAAAGAATTAATTTGTTGGCAAAACTAAATGAATTGTGATAAAGCTAAAGACAAATCTCAAGATTAAGCAACAGTGAAATGAGAAAGAGAAGGGAAAAGAGGAGACAGAATAAAGAACATGAGTCAGTTTGAAAATACGTTTTTACTAACACAGCATTAAAAAACCATGTCTGCTCAAAACAGTTATTTTTCTTAAGTGTTAAAGTAAAGCTATTTTGAAGTTGAAATTTGTTTTATATTTTATAATTTATAATAATAATACTACTAATAGTTTATTGATCACTTACTCTGAGTCAGGTATTGCGTTAATTTCTTTCTAGACGTTACTTCACTAAGTCCTCCCAAGGATCTTTTAAGGCTGGTATAATTATCTTGAGACACTTCCAGACACAGCATCAAGGCTGAAAAAGTTTATGTTAGTGGTTTGTGATAACACAGCTAGAAAATTCAGGTTAAGTATTTAAACCAAAGTTTTACTACAAAACCCACTCCTAAATATTATATTCATAGCAGCTGATTTTAACATGAGAAAAACAATTTCACCGTCTCCTAGGTTTGTTTACCCACATTACAAAGAACACACAATTTTCAAAGGATCAGGAAGTATAGGTATTACAAGCTTTCACTTGGAGGTTTCCAAATAATCAGCATGTTATTTGCCATAGAAAGAAAGAATGTGGAGCACATACACATGGTAGACATTGATCTATCTATATGGCTAGAGTACCTTTATGTGCATGCATGTGTGTGTGTGTCTCCTTTTGTATGCTTGGTGATGTTGGCAAGTATTTCCCCCTCATCATCAATGTTTTGATTTCTGGGGATCAGTATCTTTCAGGCAGATTTCCGGATGCATAGGTTTTGGAAAACATTTCATAATCATGTTATATCTTATAGTATATATGTAATGATGAACAGGTAAAGCCTGAGTGAGGAGGTGGAGATAGTTTGAGAGGGCTTTCTTCTATGAGGAAAACTTTCGGACAGCCATAAATAATATAGAATAAATGGTATGATGCTATATACACTGTGATAATTTTTATAGTATATAATTTGGAGTTATCTGTATTTCAAACAATCATCACCTGTAACATGTTTAAAATTTTTTTTTGCCATGTTAAGACCTATATTACAAAATTACACAGAATTTTCATTCTCTTAGTTTGAAGGAATTCAGTAAGAAAAAAAATTAAAAAAATACATTTGTCTTATATTTCCTGTGGCAAAATAACTGTACTTCAATTTATATTCTATTAAGCATAGTAAATTAATCGCAGCTGTTTGCAATGACCTTTTATAATCCGTAGAGAGACAGAATTTCAGTGGAACTTGGAATCACAGAATTGAAATATTTCTTTGGCTTTTACTCCATTCGATACTATGAGACCTCCCAGCACTCTAATATTCCACACACATCTGAATTTGCTGACACCGTTTCACACATGGTTGCATGTGGAGTTGGACATTCTTTTTTTTTTTTTAATCACACTTCATGATGTCCATTGTTGCAAAGAAAAATGGGAATGATGATATCTAAGCACTGCAAATAAATTGTAACTCTTGACTCTACAGTCGCTCCAGACTGACACACCTTATTTGGGCATTAATATTGGACATTCCAGCTCTAAGGTGCTGCAGGCATTTTCATATAATTCTGTGTTTCAAAAGTGCCTTTACTCCTTAATACCAGTCTCTGCAACACTTTTACCTTGTACTATCAATGCTTTGTAAATATTCTAAAGAAAGTTTGTTTCAGCTATCTACTCTCTTATATCCTCACACATGAGTCTGTAGTGTAGGAGCTGAGGCCAATGGAATCACCAACAGTGAACTTAGATCACCCCCAGATGGCCAGTGCCTGTTTTTCTCGGGAGATCTGTTTCAATTGAGGCTTCTCTGTTCCCCTTGCACACTGACACTTGACAGTCTTGCTGGCAGACTTTCCATGCAAACATAACCCTTCTTCTCATCATCATGTTGAACATATCAGAGGAATAGCAAGTGAGTAAGAAGGAATTCCTCCTATTTGACTGCCTTTGGGTTTTGACATAGTTTTTTCCTGTCTTCAGACTGGAACTACACCATCATCTCTCCTGTATCTCTGCCTTGCTAATTATAAACCTTAAAATGTAGTCTCCATAATCATCTTGTGAACCAATTACTTACAGTATATTAATTAGTATTTGTATTCTTTATATATATTAGAGAGAGAGAGAGAGAAAGCTAAAAGAACCCATTGTCTTTATTTGTAGATACCCAAAATGAAAGCATATACCTGAGTTATATAAACTGCATAAAATATTATTTCAAAATGTATTTCAAATAAGATATTTTAACTGATATAAGAACTCTGACATTCTAATTTCACTAAGTGAATTGTATTCTCTGTGTTATACCAAGAAAACTTCAGAATCTCATTTTTATTTAACGTAGTCACAGTTTTCTTCCTGTTTTTGAAAATTAGTGTAGCAAATACAGCCATTTCCAACTATTTAACCTCTTACACTAAATTAAGAAATTACAGTTTGATAGATACACCCTTAGTGATAAATTTGTTCCATTACCATACTTTGTATTCCCAATGTGGCTTAACAGATTTGTGATTCATTCTAAAACATATTCTGCCAATCTCTGTCAAAGTAAATTAAAACAAAACAAAATAAAACAACCTCTCATCCTTTTGCTATGTAATTAACCTCATAGTTGGTCAGACTTGGTTCTGGAATCTGCTACAAACTCCTTACAGGTCTGAAGGAAATGAGGGTTGGTAGGATTTGATGAGTAGTTAAAATTTTTATCTCCCTAAAAGATAAATTATCAAAGCCAGCATTCTATGGTCTTTATACAAAGCAGGATTAGACTCATTAGATAGTAAGAAATTGCTTCTACAGCAGGGGAACATCAGCAGCGATAAGGGATTTCACACACTCCGATTCACCCAAATTTATGATAGCTTCCTCTTTCAATATGCAGATTCTCACTCTTTTCCAATCAGTTTGCCAATTTGAATATCAGAAATCTGAGATTGTGAGGTTAACTTACTTCCTATTACTGTAAGCCATTGACTCTAATTCAGTATTTTGTTTTCAATTTCATCAGTCCAGCATGACAATTTTACAAATGTCATAGAAGATTTATGATGCTATGACTATGTCTTGAAATGAATAACTTAAAATCATCAGCTTGATATTTTCTGGGTTGAAGCTCCCCATTGCAGTCAGAAGTCCAGCCTAGAGCTGATTAAAAATATGAATCAGAATAAAATGCATATTTTAGAATATAGGAAATATATGTTCACATGAATATACATGAAATATATTCTAAAGTAAGATACAGAAATTTCAAATCACTGAGGGAAGATTAACAATTTAATAAACAAATGATTTTAGGATAATTAATCTGCACTTTCAACAAGATAGTGACTAAACTAAATTTATTTTGTATACCATGCAAAAATGAAATCTAGACATATTAAAGGGCTAAGTGCAAAAAATAGAAGTAGAAAATACAGAAAAAACAGAATAGTTTAATTTTATTTTTGGAATGAGAGAACTTTTTCTAAAGAAGAGGAAAAATTCAAAAGTGTTTGATAAACTGATATTGATTACATGAAAATATAAACTTTTATATGACAACATGTAGAATAGAAAATATGAAGACAAGTTTCAAGTTGATATATAAACAAAATAAATATTACAAAAGATTTGTATCTTTATAGTATAAGGTTATAGTAATCATTTAGAAAAATATAACCAATTTAATGGGAAAATGGGCAAAAACTGTAAATAGCACAGAAAATTAATGCAAGTGAACAAATGAACACATGAAAGGGAAACCAATTTCATTAGTAGTTAGCAATATTCAAGTTCAAAAAAATGGAATAGTTTTTTCTTTTAACTGATCTTATTGGTAAACACTGAAGAATTTTATAATAATCATGAATTTTTTCCAGAAGTATAAACTGGTACAATTTAAAGGGAAGCAAAGTGTAAATATATAAAATCAGCAAATCTGTTTTCCATATGTTTCTTACAGAAAATTTTGCTCACATGCACATGGATAGGTGAGTATGTATGGTAAGGAGTATTTTAAGAAAAACAAAACAAAACAAAAAAATAGAACACATGCTCATACATATAATACATCATTTATGTGTGTGTTTATGTGTGTATGCTTGGGGAGAGAGAGAATTGAGAAAGGAATTCTTCAAATAAAGTATTTGCCCTATCTGTCTGTAAGCTTATAATGAAGTTGTGAAATTTGGAGCTCCAGGAGCTGTCTTTGACCACGAACTGATCTTAAGAATGGAATCTGATATTAGGATACTTGAGTAGAAATGCAGAAAGAGTATGCCCAGTGACAGTGGAGTGATCTTAACTATTTTGGATTCACCAAGTCTTTAGTATTTACAATGAAGTCACAAAGGGAGTCATTGGATTATTGTAGCTTTTGTGTAGCATCTGCTCTCCACAAAGAGGGTGAACGAATCCTGCTTTGCTCAGGATAGGACCAGTTCACACTTGTTTTCTATGTTCTCTCATATAAAATTATTATTATTTTAATATCTGGGGACACCACAAATTGACAGCTGACTTCCATCAACTTTTACAGTTTGGGAAGCCTAAAAGTAGACCAGCCATCCTCCACCTTGCCCAAGCCCCAGCCCCCATGTTGCCACTCATGGAAGTTCCAAGTTGCCACTCATGGAAGAAGTTTATCACCTAACCATAGAAGAAACTCAAGACAACTAATTAATACTTTATTCTAAAACATGATGAGCAACCAAATATTGACAGACATACTCATAAAGCCATCAACTGCAGAGAAAAGGACCCAAAAGACAAAAAGAAAGTTCATCCCTGCAGGAAACAATAATGGAAAGAATTTAAAAATTAAAAATAATAAAAACTCTCTGAGACAAGTGAACAAATGGATGAGGCTTCTTTACACTACCAGGTTTTCAAGTTGTCTTTTCACTGTCTCTCCAATATAAACTGAGAGCTGAGGATCAGTAGGCATTTGACCTGTGACCCTCAGGGATCTTACTGCCAGATTGCTGTAATGAATGTGGAGTCTTTGCTTCAGTGGGCAGACTTGCAGTTCCTCTTCCCACAGTGCCCTTTCACAGGCACTCAAGAAGATCCAAATCAGTTTCTTCAGACTTTGGACACTTTAACTTGGATTTTCAGATCTCTTGTAAAGTACCTCATATCCAGCCCTCCTTTTCCAGCCTAACATATTAAAATAAGTAGAAAATGAATAGAATCTGGTTAATGTTTTTCTTATATTCGACATACAATTTCCCTCTCCTCAAGTCTCACTTTAATGCCCTTGTCAGGAAATATCATAGTAAAGTATAGAGTAGTATCTAAGAATGATTGATTTTTTTTGGCTTCTAATTAAACCCACATTGGATTGATACTATTGGTGGCAAAGTATAGACTGGAAAAAGAACATGTTTCAAAGGAAAGGCAGTACTTAAAAAAGTTGGCTTGGGACCAGTGATTTTAAACTTATAACGCTGTCAGTATCTTTATTCTCCCTTTAGCACTTACCAAGATATTTTGAAATATTTTAATATCTATCATTTCAATCTAAAGTAGCATCATATTTTGAGTTACATATACTTAAAATCTATTTTATGTCATTCCAAAAATATATACTTTGCACATGTACTTTATTTAAGTGATTTAGAAAAGGCTGACTTTTTCCATGTCATTTTGTGCTTTTAATTCTATTTTATGAATGTTTACTTTTAATATTCTCTCTTTTTTCCCCTTAGGCCCATGTTGCTGAGTTTATTGCTGAATATGATTTCCTCTGTTTATATAAATTCTCAATTCACATATCTACATTTTGTTATTCTTTCTTCCTCTTCTGTGTCCTGCATGACTCCATCCTCCCCGTACCTTCCATGCTTTCACTCCTCCACCAAAATCTCAAGCTAATATATGACTCAGCAATGAAACTATACCCATTTACTATTTTTACTATTAATAATAAATTTGAAAACAAAAATATATTTAGATGAAACAACTTTATATAGAGCTCACACAAACATAATGTACAATATCAAACTGTGTATAATTGCTGGGGGCCTGGGTGGCTCAGTGGGTTAAAGCCTCTGCCTTCGGCTCAGGTCATGATCCCAGCATCCTGGAATCGAGCCCCACGTCGGGCTCTTTGCTCAGCAGGGAGTCTGCTTCCTCCTCTCTCTCTCTCTGCCTGCCTCTCTGCCTACTTGTGATCTCTGTCAAATAAATTAAAAAAAAAAAAACAGAACTGTGTATATTTGAAAACAAGGCTTGAGAAATCACATTAAAAATGTTAGTTTTCTATAGAGTTTTCTCTTCTTCAGTAAACATAGTAAATAAAATCTCTAACAGGCAAATATGTGGCTATTATTTTTAGTTAAAAAATTAAAAAAATTATGTAATGGTCTGAAGTTTTGTAAGAACAGGAGAGAACATTTTTTTTAAAGATTTTATTTATTTATTTGATAGATAGAGATGACAAGTAGGCAGAGAGGCAGGCAGAGAGAGAAAGTGGGGAAAGCAGGCTCCCTGCTGAGGAGGGAGCCTGATGTGGGGCTCTATGCTAGAAATTGCCTTTTTTTTCTTTTATTTAGATGTAACCCTAGCTTTGATTTTGTTTTCCTTGACCATAATCAATAGTTCTGTGGTGTCTACAGGCTGGTAGGATTTCTTTGGCTGAGAATCAGTGACCTCTGGTTCTATACTTATTTCCTGGCCATACTTATTTTTCAATTCTTGGCACACTGTTTTTCAAATATTCCTTAGATAATGTCATTTGTCACATTTACTTTCCATCTGACAGTTTACCTAATCTCCTTTATTCAAACTTCAGCCATGTCTATCTCCATAATAAATCTTCCCTTATCATGTACATTTATTATTTTCATTTGAACTGTGATAATTTATTCACTAATTTATAGGTAACTGGCATTTTTGATGTTCCCAAATGCCATGGTACATTTCAATACATATTGTAAATGTTCCTTAACACGGGCACCTGGGTGGCTCAGTGGGTTAAAGCCTCTGCTTTCAGCTCAGGTCATGATCCCAGGGTCCTGGGATTGAGTCCCACATCGGGCTCTCTGCTCAGCAGGGAGCCTGCTTGCCTTCCTCTCTCTCTGCCTTCCTCTCTCTCTGCCTGCCTCTCTGCCTACATATGATCTCTGTCTGTCAAATAAATAAATAAAAATCTTTAAAAAAAATGTTCCTTAACACTTCTTAATAGCTTAAAAAATTCTCAATAAATATTCTTGAATGAAAATCCATGGATCTATTACATTCATCTAAAAATTGAATATATATACTGACATACAGCATCAATTCTCTGTAATTATCTAGTTCTAGATAAACATAACATAACCATAATCATCTTTGTACTTATTATGCTAAGGAAGCACTTCAGATTTAATAGAATTGTGTTCATATTTATATTAGCTTCACAGTCTTATTAAAATATGCATAGGAAACCAGTATGAAGGTTATAGTTCTTTGCTTTGATTCTAATAACAGCAAAATTCCTTGTAAGAACTGAATCTATAAAACTTCCTGAGATTTTTTTCAGAAAAAAGATAAGATTTTTTTAAATGGGAATTCATATTAAATGTGAAGAAGGCAGTAGAGCTCAAGATTTGAACATGCTTGAATAAATCTGTTGATTAAGTAGATTTTTATGGGAAATATTGTAAGTATATAGTATGTATGACTAGAATGTTGCAAGAGTAACTATAAATGGCCCCATTCACATAGATTGTGATGAGAGTAGATTACTTAATGTTGTACAGTATCTAGCCAGGAAAAATAGACACAGAAGTCCTGTATACATCACATCTCAGCACATTATGTATCAACATTCTTTTTTTCTAAGTTGATGGAAGTTAACCTATTTAGCACAGTAAAATCCAATACAATATAAAATATTTTCTTTCTACATATATGAATAGCTTGTGCATATCAAACCAAATAACATGAAACATGTGAACAAAACATTATTTATTTAAGAGATATATACACAAATATTTATAAAAGTTATATGGTAAATTTAGAACATTCTTTTACTTTGTAAAAAATAGTTTTGAATAGCTAGAAGCCACTTTTAAAAAATCTAATTAAGAAAATGTTTTAATATATTCCCTTTCCATTGAATTTAAACTGAATTAATCTAATACAGTTAATATTTAGGATGTGGCAAGTATTTTTGCATTTTTTATAGAAGATAACATACAATAAGATCCATTAGTCTTAAAATTATAGTTTGATCAAAAATTAATTTCTGATATTCAAGAACTATCCATCATATCCTATCCCAGTTACTGTTTACCTAAACCCTGACTCCTCCCAACAAACCCCAGCAGAGATAACTATTCTGACTTTATCACCATCAAGTTTTTTTCTCTTTTTTGAAAATTATCATATGTGTATAGTGAATAATTTTTGTGCCTACTTTTCACAAAACATAATTGCTGTGTTTCATTCTTATGTTCACTTGCATAATTCATTCCTTGTTATTTCTGTGTAATATCCAATTATATGTATACATAATTTATTCTTTTTTCCCTTTTTAAAAATTTTTTTTTAAATTTTAGTTATTTGACAGACAGAGATCTCAAGTAGGCAGAGAGGCAGGCAGAGAGAGAGAGAGAAGGAAGCAGGCTCCCCACGGAGCAGAGAATCCAATGTTGGGCTTGATCCCAGGACCCTGGGATCATGACCTGAGCTGAAGGCAGAGGCTTTAAGCCACTGAGCCATCCAGGTGCCCCTCTTTTTTCCCTTTTTTTAAAGTGAATATGAAAATTAGAACTACTAGAAAAAAATATAAACATCAAAGAGCTATGCTCTTTCAATGACACTAAGAATAAATATGATTTTTTATAATGTAATGCAAATATTCAGTATAATTATCTTCATTTTTCAGTTTGATGACTGAAATTTTACATGTCTCTTAAAGCTGAGAAATTAGTTTGTTCTATAGTGCCTTTCCATAAAACCTGATGATGACAAAATTAATCCATCTCACATATATGAAGTACAGAAGAATGTGTGTGTGTGGGTGGGGTTTTGTGTGTGTGTGTGTGTGTTGATGACCTATGAAGTAAAAACCAAATCAGGTATATAATCTATTTCATAGTCTGTAGGTATTAAACATATTGAACATATAATGCTAAGATATAGTAATCTTCACTGGCTCTGTTCTCCTCATGGGTGAAATTATTGCTATGTCTTTTAATCTAAATTCTACAGCATGTCTATACTAACACTTTACTAACACACCACTTTTCTTTCATTATTCTAATTACTTTATTTGACCCAACTTTTCATGTGAAATTAACATAGCAAGATCACCAATGTTGCAAGAAGGAACTATGAACTCACCTCCTCTTGCTCACTCCAAAAGCCTTATATTATCTTAAAGTTTTATCAACAAAGCCTAATAAATCACATTATTTTTTAATAATTATTAGTAAACAGGTGGCCCCAACTTTGTGGACAGAAGGCAAAATTGTTTTTCACTACAGTACTCACTTTATTGTGAATGCATATTCTCTTAACTTACATTCACTACGTATGGTTAACACTTCATTTCACTTTTTTTAGTATGTCAGAAACATATTTCTGAATAAACTTTACAAATTAGAATGCTTCCTTTTGCAACAATTATTATTTATTAATGAAGTGAGTAATTATTGAGGGCTGACTGTTAACCAGGCACCTGTGGCAGAGAGTAGGCAATACAAACCTGAATACATTACAGCCCCCTTTAAGGGGTTCATTACCTTACACATTATTGTAATTTCAAGCATACAGATTGTTGTTGGAAAAGTTCATATTTGCAAATTTTAAGTGATAACCTATCTTTTTATTGAAAAAAAAAAGATGATACGATAACACTTGTATGCAAGTTTATCTTGTCACTGCATGCTACTTGTCCAAGATCATACTAAGAAAAAAAAGTAATAATAACAAAATGAAATAATATTTTCCCTTTTTAAAAATTTTTGGCCTTTTTCACTTCCTATAGTTTTAATGAATTAATTACCTGACTCTTAAAATTGTAGGAAAACAGGTAGTGCATATTAACAAAGTTTATTTAATTGATATTATTCTTTTATTCTCTATTCATTTTTATTTAATGGTATGATGAGTATAGAATATAGAAAGAAAGAGGAAAGTATTGGGTAGACTATAGGTGCTTTCCAGAAATGAAGAGAAAAAGACAAACTTTCCATTGTGAATCAGATGATTCCTTTATTTCGTTTTCTGTATTCATCAATCATGCAAAGTATAAGTTGTATAATAAAACTTGTAAGTACACTAAGATATTAACATTGATCAGATGTGTATAATAATTTCTTTACTGCAACTATTTTTCATTCCACTGGATATACATGAATGTATAATTTCTAACACCCTGATTCTTATAAATCCTTGTAAATTTGGTGATGCTTATAAAATATTTCAAAAGTGACTCAAAGCAAATATGAATTATACTACATTATTTTCATTCTTTGTATGTACAGTTGTTCCTTATTATTCATGGATTCATACTTACAGATTTGTCATTCAGTAACCCCTAAATCAGTATTTCTGGGTCATTCACCGACATGCACAGAGCAGTGAAAAATTTGATTCATCCAATGTGCACATTCCCAGATGAGATCAAAGTGACACTCTGCCTTGTTATCTCAGCCCTTCTACTTAGACAAATATTCTTTTCATTCTATATAACACACTTTTTTTTTTTTTAGATTTACTTATTTATTAGAGAGAGAGAGAGAGCGCACACATGGCCAGAGGGAGGGGCAAAAGGAGGGGGAGAGAGGGTCCTAGAGCAGACTTCCCTGTGAGCAAAGAGCCCAGTACAGAGCTCAATCCCAGGACATTGAGATCATGACCTGAGCTCAAATCAAGAGTTGTACGCTTAACCTACTGAGCCACCCAGGTGCCCCTAGCACACTTTTTTTTCTTTCTTTTGTGTTTGTATTTTGTTAGTGATTTCACTTTTAAAATGGCCCCCAAGCACAGTGATGAAGTGATGCCTAGAGTTCCAAAGCACAAGAAGTATCTTACAGAGAAGATAAGTGATAGGTAAACTTCATTCAGGCTTTATTTATACTGGTGTTGACCATGAGTTCAATCAGTAATAGGGTATATCCAGATAAAAGAAAAGCAAACTTGTATATCTGTATGTGAGGCCACTCCACAAGTATTAAATAACATCTATAATGTGGAAGTTATGAAAAAAGAAGCTAAATTATAGATTCATGAGATGATGGCTCATAATAAAGGTGCTTTTAGACAGCATTGTTGTAAGACTGAAAGCCAAAGAAATTTACAGTCACTTTACCCAGGATCACAAAATTGTTAAATGCTTCTCGGCTAGTGCTGGCTGACATGTATATTTTAAGAGATTATATGGCTAAAAAAGTGTTTAACTTAGAATCTCAGATCAAGAAGCTTAACCAAAAAAAAAAAAAAATGGAAAGAAAAAAAACTACTAGTTATAAAGGTAGAGAGTTACATATAACAGCACATTTTAAATGCTGATGGGATTTGAGATTGATTTGTTTGACAGAAATGTTGGCAAACAAATCTGTGTAACACACAAGGTCTCTAAAACCTCTGAATTTAAATCATTCCAATACTATGCAAATAATGATTTATAAGAAATATGTATTAAATAAGATGCTCTTTAATAGAAACATACATAAAAAAGCTTATCGGTTTATCAATTGACAAAAATATTATGGCTAAAAGGAACCTAAACTTGTTATTTTCCTAGGATCAATGATTGTGTATTTGCTAAGTCAGAATCAATTTAATAGAATGTAACTCCTGTGAATAATGGGAATCAAATACACTCTTTTCAGTGGCCACCAAATAGCCCACTTTGTAAGTGGAGTATAAACACTACTATAGACTGAATGTTTCTGTCTCCTCAAAATTCATATGGTGAAACCTAATCCGTAATGTGATCATATTTGGAAATAGAACATTTGGGAGATAATTAGGTCATGAGAGTGGAGCCCAGACTCCAGAGAGCTCCCCTGTACCTCCCTCCCTATGAAAAAAAAAATAAATAAATAAAATAAAAGACAGCCCTCTATGAACCAGGAAGCTGGTTCTCATTAGAAAATTAATCTTCCAGCACTTTGATCTTGGACTTCACAGCCTCCAGCACTACTAGAAATATCTTTTTTTATATAAGTTACTCAGATACTGTTTATAGATTTTGTAATAGCAGCCTCAACAGGCTAAGACAAAAATTAGTACTGAGAAGTAGGGTCCTGCTGTAACATACTTAAAAATGTTGAAGTGGGTTTGTAACTGGGTAACTGGTAGAAGCTGGAAGAGTTTTAGGTGCGTGTTATAAATGGAAACATTAAAGATGATTCTGGTGAAAGATCAGAAAGAGAGAAAGCCTCAAACTTCTCAAAGGATAAATAAATAGATAATTATGAACAGAATGTTGGTAGAAATATTGATGGTAAGAGTTATTCTGATGAGGTCTCATATGAAAAGGAATAACAAGTTATTGGAAAACTGGAGAAGAGACAATCCTTGTTATAAAGTAGTATAGAAGTTGGCTGATTTGTGTTCATGTTCTAATTTTTTAGAGAAGGTGGACTTTGTAGGCAATGAAATTGGGTATTTAGCTGAGGAGAATTCTCAGCTAAGTGTTAAAAGAATGCCCTGATTCCTCATAACTGCTTATTATAAAAGAAAGAAGAAAGAAATGATTTGGAGATAGAATTTTTAAGCAAAAAGAAACCAGAATTTATAGATTTGAAAAATTCTCAGCCTATCCATATTGCAAAAAATCAGAAAGTATGTTTGGGAAAGAATACTAAAGGTGTGGCCAAATGACCTATGATAAGGAGATTAATGAAGTTATAAACCATGGACTTAAATGGCTATCCCAGCAGAAGACAGGAGTTAATCTTCAAGGCAAGGAAAGAAAGACCCCTGACTACGACCCAGAGGTCATCAAGGTTGCCATACCCACCATAAGCCCAGGAAAGAGTACTATTTAAAGCATGAGGCTGTCTCTCTGGTACAGGTGGGTCAGGAAGTTCTTGCCTAGTGTCTGAAGAGTGAGGTGGGAACCCCTTAGGAAAACTGCAACATAGGTTACAGTCAGCAGTGGCAAGAACTGAGTAAGGCCCTGGAAGAGAGTCCCAGTGTGGGTAGCACCCCATCAAGCTATGGGGATAAATTTATACCCCAGTGGGTCCAGAATACAGAGAATTGAGCCAAACAGGATTATTATTGAGTCTTAAGGTCTAACGGAATTTTGCCAGTTATGTTTGGGACTTGCCTGAGACCCATCACTCCTTTCTTCTTTCCTATTTCTTTCTTTTAGGAATGGAAATACCTATCCCATGCCTGTCCCACATTGTATTTTGGAAGCACATAACTTGTTTGGTTTCACAGGTTCATAGCTGGGGAGGAATTTTGCCTCAAGATAAATCATAACTCATACTATCTATATATGATTTAGAGGATGTTTAGATGAGACTTTGGAGTTTTGACTTTTTTTAATACTTTATTTATTTGACAGACAGAGATCACAAGTAGGCAGAGAGGCAGGCAGAGAGAAAGGAGGAAGCAGACTCCCCGATGCGGGGCTCGATCCCACAACCCTGGGATCATGACCTGAGCTGAAGGCAAGGCTTTAACCCACTGAGCCACCCAGGCGCCCCTGGAGTTTTGACTTTTAAAGTTGATGTTAGAAAAAGTTAAGACTTTTGAAACTGTTGGGATGAAATTAATATATTTTGCATGAGAGCAGGGCATGGGTAGAATGTTATAGAATGAATATTTGAGTCTCTGCAAAACTCATATGTTGAAAATTAATTCCAGTGAGATGGTATTAGGAAGTGGGATCATTGGGAGTTCATTAGGTCATGAGGATGGAACCCTCATGAATGGTATTAGTGTCCTTATAGAAGAGTACCATGAGGTGCACCTGGGTGACTCAATTTGTTAAGCATCTGCCTTTGGCGCATGTCATGATTTCAGGGACCTAGATCAAGCTCTAAATCGGGAGGGAGTCTGCTTCTCCCCCTGCCTATCCCCATCACTTGTTCTATCTTTTCAAATAAATGATAAAAATCTTAAAACCAAAAAAAAAAAAAAAAAAAGAGGAAAAGAGGACCAAGAGAACTTCTTTGCCTCTTCTTCAGAGAGAAGTCAGAGAGAAATAAAGTCCTCACCAGACACTAGATCTGCTAGCACCTTGATTTTGGACTTCCCTACTCCCAGAATTGTGAGATATTCATTGTCTATAAGTCACCCTGCCCATGGTATTCCATTACATAGACAAATGGACTAAAACAACAGCTGATAAAATCTTTCTTCTGTATTTCCAGCACTTTGACCATACTGGTCACTTCATGATAATGTTCTCTGGGTGCCGCTTCCAGTTGGCGAACGGGAGAAGAATTAGGCACAGACAAGTCAGCTGGAAGAGATTGGGAGCAGGGGACAACAGTCGAAAAGACTGCTGCCACGAGCAACTCCACAGTCTCGCTTTTATTATACAGAAACAGTAACCAACCGAAGAGTCGATGAAGGTCAAACATTAGTCCTATGCCTTGGAGGTAAAGAAGAAGGAGGGCAGAATATGTCTGTACAAGTAGTATAAAGTTTATAGTTGAACAAGCACGTTCAAAGGACTTATAAAGTAGCCACAGGTGCTCTCCACAGGGAAAGAGGTGATCAACAAGGAGGACGTCGTGGGGCTGGAGCAGCTCACCCAGGGCATGGACATCCAGTGGATGCATGTTCCTGGTCATTCAGGATTTGTAGGCAATGAAGCAGGCAGCGTTCCGCCCTGAGCAAGCCGGGCATCCCCAGCTGCTCAGCTTCAGGGCCATATATCGTCCTCTCCCCCAGAGGCCTGTTGCAGTATCTGGTTTTCTTAAGGCTTGTATCTAAATGTGCTTAGTAACTAGTAAAATGGACTCTGAAAAACAATCAGAGGGGTTTGAAGTGGCGGTGGGGTGGGAGGTTGGGGTACCAGGTGGTGGGTATTAGAGAGGGCACGGATTGCATAGAGCATTGGGTGTGGTGAAAAAATAATGAATACTGTTTTTCTGAAAATAAATTAATATAAATAAATAAATAAATAAATAAATAAATAAATAAATTAATTTCCCGGGGGTTATATTTTAAGTAATACATTGTGCTGAGGGGCAGTTGCATCTGGGATCTTCATCTTTAGGCCTATCGTGCTTTGTTCTCATCCACCCTCCCACCTTTAAAAATCTCAGTTCTGGTCTTACTTTTTTATTTATGATCAAGGAGTATAACTGAATCCCATTTGTTAATTTTGGTACTGAATATATACCATTTCTGAATAGCATTGAATAAGATTGGGAATGGCAATAGTATATGCTAAAGTAACTATAGTTATTAAAGTAACTTAAAAACTAAAAAAAAGCAGAGATGCCTTTTATTTCTTTTATGTAACATGCTTTACATGTAAAAGGGGTCAGGCAACTATAGCTTATACACCAAATGAAGTCTACCACCTTTTCTTTAATAAAGTTTTATTAGAATAAAGCTATACCATTTATTTATGTATTATTTATGTCTGCTTTTGCAATACTAATACTGAGCTGTATACTTAGAAATCTTATTGCCCTTAAAACCTAAAATACTTACGATTTGATGCTTCATAGAAAAAGTTTGCTGATCTCTGACAGGATTACATTAAATAAGAATGTATTTCACAACTCTCTTTAATTTGGTGTATATATAATCATTTATTTCTTTTTTTTTAAGATTTTATTTATTTATTTGACAGACAGAGATCACAAGTAGGCAGAGAAGCAGGCAGAGAGAGAGGAGGAAGCAGGTTCCCTGCTGAGCAGAGAGCCCGATGCAGGACTCGATTCCAGGACCCTGGGATCATGACCTGAGCTGAAGGCAGAGGTTTTAACCCACTGAGCTACCGAGGTGCCTCTAATCATTCATTTCTTATTCTAATCTATTTATTTAGGTACTTTTAGTAGTTGTATCAGTAGTACTGTCTTCAACCTAAGATATTTATAAAAAGTGTGTTAAAAGGGATTTCAAGTATAACTATATCTAATTTTCAGTATTCCTATAAGTAGATGGAATAAATATAAAATAGTATTAAAGTGTCAGTACAAAATCTCGATTTTCCTTTAATTTAATCAACTTTATAGCCCTAAATTATTCCTTAGCATTCTTTATTTTCTTCCCCTGGGTAGCATGGTGACTTTGAACAAGGAACATAACCTATCTAAGCCTGAATAAAATAAAGTGTTATCTACTGATTGTTACTATTGTAAGTGTGAGAAGAGTTTTTAGTACATGACAGAGTATTATAAATGATTGCCATTATTATCACCGTTCTATATTCTGAGCTTGAGCTCTGGGTCATAATTCCAATGTTTAATTCTTAAGTGCTCCACTTAAACAAGTCAATTATCATATATTTCTAGTGCTATGTAGTAAATTACCGCCCCAAAATTAATGGCTTAAAACAATAAACACTTTTTATCTCACATTTCGGGTGGGTCTGGCTCAGGGTTTCTATAAGGTTGCAGTTAAGGTGTCAATTAAGTTTGTGCTTATCTGAAGGCTTAACTGGGGCCAGAGGATTCACTTCCATGAATGTTCTATTCATGGTGTTGGCAGGAGGCCTCAGTTTTTGGCTCTCTGTTGGCTAGAGGCCTCAGGTCCTCAGCAATGGCCTCTTCTCAGGACTACTTGAGAGTTTACACAACACAATAGCTGTCTTCCTTTAGAGCAAGTGATCTGACAGAGAGATCAAATGGGAAGAGACATGTTTTATATGAAGGAATCTCATAAATCAATACTGTACTTTAATCACATTCCCTTTATATTGACGAAGACACTAAGTCTGACCCACACTCCAGCCCATGGGGGAACGGGGTTCTACCTCTTGAAGGAAGGAGTGCCAATGAACATGTGGATGTACATTAAATTGCCATACTCAACTTGCCTTAATTTCTTCATCTGTAAAATGAAGATAAATAATAGTAAAGTGATTAAATATTGTTTTGAGATTAAAAATACTGGTTACTTTAAAAAGAGCCTCATGCATGGTAAACAGTCTATATATTAGCTAATATTTGCTTTGTATATAATTATACTCTTTTTACAGAATGTTGAGAATCACTGGTATCTATCATTTACAATTTATACTTATTTAATCATACAACTTATCTGAAATTTAGATTTTATTTTCTTTCTTTGGGAGAAAATTTTCCTCTTAGGTTCAATTATTGATATTGTGAAGACAAATTTGTCCTGCTTTGGTTTCTTACATGTAAGAATTGATACACTTTTTCCTTTACCAAAATGCTGCTTAATTTGATTCTTTGTTAGTGACCAGCTATGTATCCTATGTTGTATATGGTATAAGTAGATTGCTTATCAAAAAGTAATCATAGCCATATTTCTGTATTTATAGCTAAGATAAACAGAAGCCATTATGCAAGAATACAGAACTGTCTATTTTGTTCTTTCTTTGAAACTAGAAGATGACTTTTAATTTTTTTACAGTTGACATATAACATTAATACTAGATTCAGGTGTACAATATAATGATTAGGTACATCCATCTTCTATGTTCTATAATTAATATTTCTCTGTTTTGTAATTATTTTTGTGATTATTTTTTTAATTTCTGAAGTTTTACTATACCTCCTTGGATTCAGAGTATGGCAAACTACAGTATTTCTTGTCATAGATTATTTCATCAGGTATAATGCTTCTTTGGACTGATTACAAAATTATGCATGTACTCATACACAAGGCAGGCAAGTCACATTGTCCTCCATCCTCCTCCATTAGGCATAAGAACTGTTGAATATATATCCATTTAAAATGCAGTTTTGGGGAGATGCCACAACTTATTTAATTGCTTAACACTCTTTGTTGGATTTGGTTTTGGCCCCAAGGTCCAAATATAAGAATATAATCAATGTCTATAAAATTTATATCAAGTATGATTTGGTGAGTAGAAAAGTTTTTTATTATGATGGAGAAAAATTGAAACCAGATATCACAGTTTATAATTTGTAACAGTTCTCAGCTTTAACCTCCTTTTCTCTGGGGAAATTTCTCTGACTCCCTTAGAATGGACAAGGTTTCTTTGTGTTTGATCTCATGGCACTCTATTCTTATCAGAGCACTTACCACACACTACTGTACTTGAAGCTTGTATTGTCTGAATTTCAGTAAAGGCTCTCCATGATATGCTGGGAGGCACAGTTAGATCCTTTGCACACTACTGTATTTTCAGCATTTTTTCATCATAATCTTTGTGACTAAGTAAGAAAAGTTAGGATGATGTTTACAGTATGGGTGGGAAGAATTTGATTTCCTAGGATCTCCCCTCCTTCCACCCACACCCTGACCACCCAAAAATGTTTAGTAGGCTCTGGCTAGGATTCTGGAAGAATTTAAATGAATGAATAGAACATGAAAACATAATTAATAAATAGTGGGATTTGGGATTATTACCATTAGTAAATTCTGTTCTGTTGATGTTGGCAGCAAGAAATTGAATACTAGGGATGCCTGGGTGGCTCAGTTGGTTAAGCAGCTGCCTTCGGCTCCAGTCATGATCCCAGGGTCTTGGGATCAAGTCCCACATTGGGCTTCTTGCTTGGCAGAGAGCCTGATTCCCTCTCTCCCTCTGCTTGCCACTATGCCTGCTTGTGCTCTCTGTCAAGTGATTGAATGGAATCTTTAAAAAAAACTGATTACTAAACTCTACTGCAACTCTTGCCACTATCAAAAACAAGGTAGTGGAATATGTGCAACAGAGGTACAGCTAATTGTACTCTTTCTCTTTGTATATTATATTCATAAGTGTCTTTCTATAGGATTATAATCAGCCTATAAATTGGAGTTGAAGTAGACATTAGCTTGGCAAAATCATTTTGTGTTAAACTGCTCAGAACTTTCCAGAGAGTAAGCACTAATTGTTAATAAAACTTAATAACTATAGCTAGTATTCAATATCCACTATATGTCAGGCACTGTATTTGGTATTTTACAAATGCTATCACATATAATCCACACAACTATGCCATAATGCAATGGAGATGCTACCTTGAAATTAGATTTGGATTCAAATCATGAGTTTGCCACTTATACATACCGGTGTGGTCATGAGCAAGTTAGATACTGTCTTTAAGTATCAGTTTGTTTATCTGCAGAATAAATATTGTTTTTATGTATCTATTCATCATGCACTAATAATTGGTAGTAATTTTTATTATATTGGTGTATAGAGAGAGCTAGCCAGCAGCAGAGATTGTGCTACATTCCTCCATAGCTTGTATACATAGTAGTTTTTCCTCTTATGTATGTCTGTATATATGTATCTATTGAGGTATAATTGACATACCTTTATTAATTTCAGGTGTACAACATAATGATTCCTTATTTGTATATATTGCCAAATGATCACCATAGTAGGTCTAGTTAACATTGTCTCCATATGTAGTTATAGTATATGCCAGTTGTAAACATATTTTATTTCCTTGTTTTCATTTTAAATCATCCATGGTATGGCAAACATTCTTTCATTTCAATTTCAATAGCATATCGTTGCTATTCCTAACCTTGAGAAAGCATACCCACTTTGTATACTTCTGTATGGGCCTTTGTGGGTGTATGGACTCTTTCTGTTAATAAAAACATATCTAAACATTTGGAAAGCACCTTCTGTTTTTTAAAGAAAGATACAGTAGAAGACCATAATGGTTTGTAAACATTTGCCTCTCCCTAGGTTATCCAATGAATAATAAGTACCCTAAATATTTTAATATAGATACTTGTGGTCCCCTGAAGTAGTTCAAACTACCCTTCAGGTTAGACTTCTTTAAAGAATCACTTATATGAATTGCCATAAATAAAATCCATATCTTAATGGTTCTTACAGAAATCAGTTCAAGTTTTTTCACTGAAGACAATTTAATTATCAATTTTTTCTTTTTATTTCAAATGTATGCTTACTTTTGGTATGAAATATATCTTCTGAGACAGTAACTTATCACTACTACCTAGAATTTAAATCATTTAAGCACAAAAATGTAGAGTATAAATTTGTCAGTTTAGATACTACGAAGAAGAAACTCAGTGCACATCATGATTTCCAAGCATTTAAATAAAACAGAACTTAGAATTTTGAAATTCTGCAAGAATTTTAAGAATTGTAACTCATATTTTTAAAGGACTGACCTATATTTAGTACTCTCTATGCAAAATAAATAATAAACTTATTCTCATAGATTTTAGAGTTGATGAGACATCTCTTGTGGATGAAATCACATGCCATATGTATTTAATGTACTTCATATATTTTTCTAAATACCTTCTATAAATTATACTCTCAAATTAAACTGGACATAGCAGGATATTACAAAAAATCCACTTAAACTGACCAGAAATTGATATGAAGTTCAAAAGTTATGTAAAAGTAAATCATTGAACATACTTTTTTTAAGTAATATACAACTATATATTTTAAACCATTTAGTAACTTCATTTTAAGATTCTATCATTATCTCTAATTTACCTACAAAACCCCATCGTGAAAAACTATTAACTAACTTAAATTAATTCAAGAAACAATGTATGCTGGTTTTCTAATAAAGTTAAGTTATGCAACTCAGTAGATTTTCTGTGAAGAGAATGAGCTCCAACATCTTATTAGACTTGTAAATGTAAATTTTAAATGGAAACATTCTTTTGAATATGAGAGCAGTTTATAGCCTTATCCTGGCACAAAGTAACATAATAAACTGTTAGAATTTTAATTTAAAGCAAAGTTTAAAGGTTATTGTGGTTTGCCAAGATTATCCTTCATAAAAATTTCTTGAATGTTTATTTGTCAACAACTTATGTGATTATCCTAAATTAATATGAAACCAAAAGTGAACCCAACATTCTCAAATACTTTTGGAAAGCAAGAAACTATTTTTCATCATGCTTTAATGGCTATGCCAATAAAATAAAGGAATCTGAATTAAATAAGGAGACTGGGGAAGGGTAATGAGGAGAAAGCAAGTCAGCTTTCGCGGTAAGAACTGCTATTAGAAATTTAAAGAGACATTTTTTCTCTAGGTTTTTAAAAAACTTTATGAGAGTGAGACTAATGGTGCTTCTTTGCTCTGAAGAGTTTATCACTGATAATAATTTTACTTTGGAGAAAATGTTACACACTTTGATATTTCTTTATCTTTTAGAACAAAAATTTTGTGTTAGAGACCACATTTTTTCAAGCGTACTTTTATTATGCATCAGCATTATAAGTGAGAGATTAAGTCAAGTGAGAGAGGATAACTCAAATATCTCCTTTTCTAAGCACAAACCAAAATCAGTAGCATGTGTCTCTTTCTAAAACTCAGATCTTTCAGAAGTCAGCATGGCTCATTTGTGTGTGTGTTGAGGCACATATATGTGACAGACATATGGCCTACAATGTTCTGAAAACTATACTAAGTTTTGTGAGAATTTCCAAGACAACAGATACAATACCTTGTGTGCCAAACGATCAAGAATTGTGAAATAATATGTGTGACCAGCTATCACATCAGCTAAAATGTGAAATGCATCCTGTTGCTACTTCAGCCTGATAGAAGAAGTATCAGAATGTACCACTTTTACTTCAGACCTAAGGGAGCATGGGGTACAAAACAAAACAAAACAAAACAAAGAAACAGAGCAACTGTGCATTCCTCCCTTTCTGTGTATAGGAAAGACAGAATTAAGCAATCATCTGATGGTTGTGATGCCTTTATGTATATTAATACAAGTCAAAATCTGACTTCAAAAGCTACTTGGATTAATAGGAGAAGTAATTAAGACAAGACAAAAGATATGAGTTTATATTTCAAGCTGAATCACCCTCTCTTTTTCTCTCTTCTCAGTTTGTGAAAATTAGGAAAGAAACACTGTTCTCTCTAACGTAGTATTATTATTTATGTGGCTGAATTGCTTCAAGATTAAAGAAATCCACCTGAGATAGATACCTAACAGTAACAACTAAAGTCATTGTCTGATATTAATAGATTTTTATGAGGCCATTGATTTAATAACAGCTTTTCAAGGAAAGGCATGCATCCAGACTTTAGAGCATTTCAATTTTGCAAAAGTCACTTATATTTTATTATTATTACATTGTGTGGTGTGTCACACACACTTCAGGGGTTAATACAGATTGAATTGGAAAAACAAAAACAAATTTTGAAACTAAAACTCTGAAAACTGAAAAGGCTGTCTTTTTTCCATTGGACATTCTTTCCTGCTTTGTCGAAGATTAGTTGACCATAGATTTGAGGGTCTATTTCTGGGCTCTCTATTCTGTTCCATTGATCTATGTGTCTGTTTTTGTGCCAGTACCATGCTGTCTTGATGATGACAGCTTTGTAATAGAGCTTGAAG
>NC_081557.1:186679761-186699133 GCF_022355385.1 Mustela nigripes | reverse complement strand
TTGGGAGAAGGGGTTGGGATTATGGACATTGGGGAGGGTATGTGATTTGGTGAGTGCTGTGAAGTGTGTAAACCTGGTGATTCACAGACCTGTACCCCTGGGGATAAAAATATATGTTTATAAAAAATTAAAAAATAAATAAATAAATAAAACTCTGAAAACTAATGAGTGCCTTTTGGATTATTGAGAAATTACTGCTGTGTTTATATGGGTTTTGTATTGAGTATATTTGTTTATATGACTTTTGTACTGAATATTGAGTAATAAGGATGAATTAAAATTAATAAAATGAAGTACAAAAGCCCTTATGAATTATAATATTTTTACCTCGCAGTCTGTGTTAAGCATGTAGACAAAGACCATGGCAGCAAATTCCTTGTATGAGCTCTAATATTTTATCAGTAAAAACAATTAAGACACATATAATTTATTCTCCTTTTCCCATATATACATTTGGGTCTGGATCTTTTAACTTATACCAAAACAGCCTTTGTAGTGAAGAAACTGTTAAAGTGGGAAAAGTTTTCCAGAATGTAAAGCAGATAAAAGCAAACCTGCTCTGATTAAAGTCTATTTTAAATATTCAGAACATTTCTTTGCTCTCCAGAAACCCTCCTTCACCACTGTAACCAGGGTTGTTGTATCTTTAGAACCCTTTTAATTTACTAACTAGTGGGATTCTTGGGTGGCTCAGTCAGTACAGTGTCCAACTCCTGTTCTCAGGTCTTGATCTCAAGGTTGTGAGTTCAAGTTCCCCGCTGGGCATGGAGCCCACTTAAAAAAAAAATACTACCAAAAAAAATAACACCCATTTCTTTCTCTTTCCACATATCCAAATGATTTGGCATGGCAGAAGAACCTATTGGAATACATTAACAAACTCTTTCAGTAATGTCGACGGCATTTGATATGTATATAAGAAACCAGCAGCTGGACCTTTGTGTCTATTTGGCATAGGCTTTAAATTCTGGAATACTTAAAATTTCATGAAATTTAGGGGAAAAAAAAGAAGTAACTGTGGGAGAGTATCTAGGTCTTTTCCTAGATTATCATTTTTAGAGAGTTTTGCATAGATGTCTTGAAACCGTTTTGTAAATTTTGCCTTCCAGAAGGATAAGATATTGTAAATTTTTCAAACCAACTCTGCTTTCATTAACTCTTTAAATATGTGAGAAAACACTTCAGTAAAGATGTGTTTGAGGGCTATGACTTAAAATGTAGGTACTAACTGGTAAAAATATTTTTTCATTGTTCTGCACATGGCCATAATCACAACATTCAAACATTGCCCACCTGAATGCTACTTGTGAAGAATTTAAAGAAAGTCTGTATTCTATAAATGCTATGTATATGATGTTATGATCTGCTCTGGCTCCCCTAGTGGATTGTTTACTATATTCCCTCTTGTTATATCAAACACATTGTAGACGGTTTGAAACAGTCAAGTCTTGGCAAAATCCAGGGTAATTACAAGTTGTCCTCATTAATGGTGTGCAGGCCTCTGTCTTCTACTCACTCCACCCCCAACCTCATTTTACAACTTCCAGGATTCATGAGATCACACATATTTCCCTGAAATAGTGATGAACTACAGATTACTCCTTGAAATCAATGGCTAAAAGGGAGGAGACAAATCCGAATTAGCAAATGCTAAAGGAAAGAAAATTCTAGTCTTCAAAAGTCAAAAAAATAAAAGAGAAAAAGCCAGGGACACTCAAATATGTGAGGTTAAATGTGGCTGAGTTAGGAAAGCAGGGTAGGGAAAGGAAAGCCAATTCTTTGGCTAAAATGAAATTAGTAAAGAACACAGACACTTAATAAATCCTTTTGTTGTATTACTTAGAGCTTTTTCGCTTGTTGTAGATGATTTGTTGCCAGAAGCATTTCTATTACATAATTTATGCTTTCACCGATCCAATCCCCCCTGCCCCTGCCAAATCTAGTATACTCTAAGTGTCCCTTACAGATTAATGCTGAAACCTAACAGGATCTGCTGCAAATTCCTTTTACACTTTGCCCTGAGAATATGGAATGTGCTTTCCCTTCACTTCTCTGCCATGGGAATTAATTACCTGCAGTTTTCAGCACAGTGTGAAAGTCTTATCTGCTTTCTTTGGCAGTAAAATATTACTGCAAAGCTTTAAACTAGTTTTGAAGTTTTATTGTCCTTTTTCCCCCTAGGTTTTAATTATGGATGTTTAAAATATTTTATGTCAGTAGGTAATCTCATAGTTATTATGGTAAAAAACAATGAAAATAATCAGACCAAATTAAACTATGAAAATAAAATTCTATATACAAGGCTGGGCAAGATTATAAAGACCATTGTTTTACTGGGTGTTACAGAATTTTAGTGATTTGTGTAAAGAAGAATCAATTTTATTTACTAATAGGCAAAAAAGTGGGTTATTTTCCAAAAATGCATATCCATTACATTTAATCGGATCCAGATGACAATACTAATATTTATGATGGATCTCAACCTAAAAACATAACATGAGAAGGGGAAGAAATAATGAGTCAAACCTTACAGTTCCATGGAGCAGTATGTGTTCCTGGTTTCAGGGGGAAATTAAAATTATAATATAATGTTGGAAAGAGTGAGAAAACAAACAGTCATTTTATGTTCTGAGAGTATATTTTGCTTCTTTAGTTCATGGTAGTTTAAATAAGGTAATGATTTTCTTTTTCTGAATTTAAAGCAAATAAACAAATCAAAATGAATAAATCAAAATAATTGATAAAGTAAATATTTAAATACATCAAACTTTATGACAACTTATTTTTAGTTTATGAGAAAGGTAATGATAACCAAAATGTATAAGTCTTATATTTGACCTGTAAAATTTTAAATATTTTTATTAACTCTACACATTTTACCTTCCTTTTTTTATGGTCTACTGACCTCATATTTCAAACAAGATATATTGTCACTATTTATTTTTTCTGTAGTCAATCTATACAGTACATACCTTCACTCCAACCCAGAAAGTGAGATACAGTATTATGTATGGTAGTGATAAAATATACTCAAACATATATCTACTTAATGAATTAGATAACAAATGAAAATCCAACTTGGAGAGAAAATTGTAAGATTTCTATACTCTGTTAGTGTTTGGAAACTATAGGTAATTATTACTTTCTTTGAAAATAACTTAAGTCTTGCTTAGTATGCATGGTTGAAGCTTGTCTTGTTCATTCCCAGTCAAATATTTCTGTTCATAAAGAATATCAGTATATGAGAATAAATTCTCCCAGTTCTCAAATTTTAAAATAATACACCTTTGAAAAAGCATTTATTTATTTGATTTTTACTTCCCTCAACATGTATAATTTTTTTTTTTAATTTTTTATTTTTTATAAACATATATTTTTATCCCCAGGGGTACAGGTCTGTGAATCACCAGGTTTACATGTATAATTTTAAAAATTAATAAAGAAAAGTAATTAATGTATCTGGTAGGTATTGAAACAGAACATGCCTGAAGTTAACAGAGTTTTCTCATTTTTGTCTTATTACTTAAAAATTCAGAACTTTTCTCGTCTTTCCAATTCTATCATTAGCAATACAGACGGGATTAATTTCTGTTCTATTCACTGTCTTTTTTTTTTTTCCATTCACTTTCATATTTAAGTTTATCTTGTTTTGTTTTCAATCCTTACAAAATATATATTATTAAACATTTTCTTTTAAGATGCTTAAAATAATTGTGCTATTATATATGCCTGGAGTTTCTGTGAGCTAGGCAGCAGATTCTTGGTTTCAGCTCAGGTCATGATCTCAGGGTCATGAGATGGAGCCCCATATTGGGCTTCACACTCAGCGGGGAATGTGCTTCTCTTCATCTCCATCTCTTGTTGCCACTCCCCCGACTCATGGTTCCTCTCCTTCTCTCTCTCTCACTTCTCTCTCTATAAAATAAATAAATGAATCTTTAAAAAACTTTGGCCTGAAACAATCAAGACATACAGATATACTTAAGAATGGATAGTGATACGCGGCGCCTGGGTGGCTCAGTGGGTTAAAGCCTCTGCCTTCCGCTCAGGTCATGATCCCAGGGTCCTGGGATCAAGCCCCACATTGGGCTCTCTGCTCAGTGGGGAGCCTGCTTCCCCCTCTCTCTCTGCCTACTTGTGATCTCTGTCTGTCAAATAAATAAAATCTTAAAAAAAAAGAATGGGTAGTGATAAATGATTATACAAATATTTGGATTTACATTAGAAAAATATTGGCATAAGAAAGTGTTATAGATCTAAACATAGATGAAACTTCATATATCTTCATTTGTCTGTGGAATTATAAGTGTCAGATATCTTATTGATTTACATTTTATAACTGTTCTCATAACAGTTATGCTACATCATCTGGGGGAATTGATTTAACTACTAATTTCATGTATATTTAGAGTATATTATTTTAATATACAACATTTGAAGGGATTACAATGGAAAAAGTTTCAAGCAAATTGTAATCCACAGAAGCCAAAACAGGGTGCTTAAAACCAATCTATATCTAGACACATCATAATGAAAATGCAGAATATCAAATACAAAAAGAATGTTCTAAAAGAAGGCAAGGAAAATTGACAGATTATCTAGCCCCTACCACCCTACAAGTAACAACAACAACAGCAACAATAATAATAACAGCAGCAGTAGCAACAGCAATCACAATAGTAATATAAGGGGAAAAGTCTCAAATGCAAAACTGTGGAATATTTTCTTCAGAGTACTGATAGTAAGTTCAAAAATAGAATTTTGAACTCAAATTGTATCTTTCAAGGACAGGAAGGAGGAAGAGAAATTATGAAAAATAAGCACAAACTAAAAGTTTATCCTTTAGAAATGTATACTACAGGAGTTTTTAGAAAATATACTTCAGGACAAATAGAAAGAGTTTTGGGAGATTATGTGAAATGCTAAAGGAATATTGAGTAAGTAAAAGTATAAAATTATGTATGCAGCATATAATAATAGCCATGACGATAATGATGAAGTTGATGATAGTAGTGGTGGTGATGCCATGCAAGGCAAGCAGAGTCCAGTTAGTAATTTTTGTATTGCTCAGAAGAATAAAATATTTCCTTGGTAATTTAAGTATTTAAAGTAATTTGGTAAATTAAATATTTATAATAAAGTTCAAAGGTAATTAAACAATGGAAGGTAATTAAATAATGGAAATAGAGTGTATGAGTTTCAAAGCAATACAGAAAAATAAATGGAAAAAAGTTTAAACAGCTAAAAACATTATATACACATATATGTGTGTGTGTGTATGTGTATATATAAAGAAACTTTTATATATATATATTTATATTATATATATTGCATTTATATATATATATATATATATATATATACACAGTATCATATGTGTAGGTTTATACCTGTATAAAAATATTGAGAAGATAAACACTAAAATTTAAAGTGGCTATCACTGGATGTGGAGATTATAGATAGTAGGTTTATCTACACTTCCTAAGTTTGTTTATTTTTTTCTTATTTTAATTCCCATATAAGGAAGATACAGTGTTATATTAGTTTCAGGTATACAGTATAGTGTTTCAACAATTCTATACTCAGTGTTCACCATGATAATGTACTTCAAATGTCGTCCACCCATTTTTCCCATCCCTTGCTTCCCTTCTGGTAACCATCAGTTTGTTCTCTATATTTAAGAGTATTTTTTTGTCTGTCTCTTTTTCTTTTTTTCCCTTGTTTGTTTTGTTTCTTAAATTCCATAGTACAACTAAAATCCTATGATGTTTTTCTTTCTCTTTTATTTCACTTAGCATTATAACCTGTAGATACATCAGTGCAAATGGCAAAATCTTTCTTTTTTTAATGGCTGAGTAATATTATAAACACACACACATACACACACACACACAGAAATAACTGGCAACTATTAATTGGCATTAACAGTTGTAAATGGTATATAACTTTAAGTAATATCTTCTTATAATTGTTAATATTTCTCTGTGTTGGTTGTTATTTCTCCACTTAAATATCTCCCACATTTTTTTCCATTCATCTGGGTTGCTTCCATATCTTGGACATGTAAATAATGTTTCAATGAACAATGGGGGAGCATGTATCTCTTTGAATTAGTGTTTTTGTATTCTTTGGGTAAATACCTGATAGTGGAATGACTGAATTACATAATAGTTTTATTTTTAATTTTTTGAAGAACCTTCATACTCTTTTTCACAGTAACCATGCTAGCTTACATTCCAACCAACAGTGCACCATGAGTTCCTTTTTCTTTAGATCCTTGCCAACACTTTTTCTTGAGATTTTTGTTTGTTTGTTTGTTTGTTTAGCTCTCTGACAGGTATAAGGTAATTATCTCTGTGGTTTTGATTTGCATTTCCCTGATGATTAGCATTGTTGAGCATCTTTTTTTTTTTTTAATTTTTTATTTTTGATAAACATATATTTTTATCCCCAGGGGTACAGGTCTGTGAATCACCAGGTTTACACACTTCACAGCACTCACCAAATCACATACCCTCCCCAATGTTCATAATCCCACCCCCTTCTCCCAAACCCCCTGCCCCCGGCAACCCTCAGTTTGTTTTGTGAGATTAAGAGTCTTTTCATGATTTTCGGCCATCTGTCTGTCTTCTTTGGAGAGATGTCTGCTCATGTGTTCTGCCCATTTTTATTTGGACTATTTGGGGGTTTGGGGGGTATTGAGTTATATAAGTTCTTTATATATTTTGGACACTAACCTTCTATCACTTCTATCAAGTGTGTTATTTACAAATAGTTGCTCCCATTCTGTAGGTGGTTTTTTTTTTTTTTTTTTTTTTTTAGTTTTGTTGATTGTTTCCTTTGCCGTGCAAAAGCTTTTTATTTTGATACAGTCTCATAGTTTATTTTTGCATTTGTTTTCCTTCCTTTAGGAAACAAATCTAGAAAAGTGTTGTTATGGCCAATGTCAGAGAAATTACTGTTTATGTTCTCTTCTTGAGTTTTTATGGTTTCAGGTTTCACATTTAGGTCTTTAATCCATTTGAGTTTATTTTTGAGTATGGTGTAAGAGTTTCATTCTTTTGCCTGTAGCTATCCACTTTATCCAGCACCATTTGTTGAAGAAACTATCTTTTTCCCATTGCTTATTCTCGCTAGCTTTGTTGCAGATTAAAGAACACATAATTGTGGATTTATATCTGGGCTCTCTGTTCTGTTCCATTGATCTATGACTCTATTTTCTGTGCCAGTACCATATGGTTTTCATTACTGCAGCTTTGTAGTATATTCTGACTCCAGGATTGTAATACCTTTAATTTTATTCTTTTTCTAGATTGCTTTCATTTTATGGAGTCTTTTTGGTTCCATATAAATTTTAGGATTATTTGTTATAGTCCTGTGAAAAGCACTCTTGGTGTTTTCATAGGGATTACATTATATCTGTAGACTATTTTGGTTAGCATGGACATCTTAACATTATTTGTTGTCCCAATTTATGAGCATGGAATATATTTCCATTTGTTTGTCCATCTTTAGCTTCTAGCACCAATGTTTTATAATTTTCAGAGTACAGGTTTTTCACCGCCTTGGTCAAGTTTATCCCTATGTATTTTTTATTGTTCTTGGTGTAATTGTAAATCAGATTTTTTTTCTATTTCTGCTTCTTCATTATAGTGTATATAAATGCAATAGATTTCTGTATATTGATTTTGTATCCTGTCAACTTAGTGAGTTCTTTATCAGTTCTAGTAGTCTTTTGGTGGAGTCTTTAAGGTTTTCTATGTATAGGACTATGTCATCAGCACGTGGTGAAACTTTTACTTCTTCCTCACCAATTTGGATGTGTTTTATTCCTTTTTCTTTTTTGACGGCTGTGGCAAAGACTTCCAGTACTATGTTGAGTAAAAGTGGTGCGAGTGGACTTCCTTGTCTCTTTCCTGATCTTAAGTAGAAAGTTCTCAGTTTTTCACCATTGAGTATGTTAGCTATGGATTTTTCATATATGATCTGTATTATGTTGAGGTATGTTCTCAATAACCCTACTTTCCTGAAGATTTCTAAAATGAATGGTGTTGTGCTTTGTCAGATGCTTTTTTCTGCATTTATTGAGAAGATCATGCTTTTATCCTTTCTCTTTTATATCCTTTCTCTTATTGATGTGATATGTCATGTTAATTGATTTATGAATAGTGAACCACATTTGCACTCCAGGAACAAATCCCAGTTGATTGTGGTAAATGATTTTTCTAAAGGTATTATTGGATTTGGTTTGCTAATATGTTAAGGATTTTTTGGTAGTGTCTTTATCTGGTATTGATATCAGGGTAAAGTTGGCCTCATAAAATGAATTCATAAGCTTTCCCTCCACCTCTATTTTTTTTTTTTTTTAGTTGTTTGAGAAATGTTTAGTAGAATTCATCTGTGAAACCAACTAATCCTGGACTTTTCTTTCTTGGGAACTTTTTGATTACTGGTTCAATTTCATTGATGGCTATTGGTCTGTCAAATTTTCTATTTCTTTCTGATTCAGTTTGGGAAGGTTATAAGTTTTTAGAAATTTATTCATTTCTTCTAGGTTGTCCCATTTATTGGCATGCAATTTTACATAATATCTTCTTACAATTCTTAATATTTCAGTGGTTTGGTTGTTATTTCTCCACTTTCATTTTTGATTTTGTTTATTTAAGCCTCCCCTCTTAAATATATCTGGCTAAAGGTTTATTAATTTTATTGATCTCTCCAAAGAAATATCTCCTGTGTTCATTAATCTATTTTATTGTTTTGGCTTTGTTTGTTCATATTTTTAGTTTCTGTTTTATTTCTGCTCTAATCTTTATTATTTCCTACTAATTTTGAGGGATTTTTTTTTTTTAGCTCATTTAGGTGTAAGTTAGGTTATTTTAGATTTTTCTTGCTTCCTGACTTAGGCCTAAATTGTTATAAACTTCCCTTTTAGTAAGCTTTTGATGCATCCCAAAAATTTGAGATCACTGTATTTTCATTTTCATTTGTCTCCATGTGTTTTTTTTTAATTCATCTTTGATTTCTTAGTTGAAACATTCATTGTTTAATAGCATGTAGTTTAACATCTATGTTTTCTTTCTAGATTTTTTCTTGTGATTGATTTATAGTTTCACAACACTGTGATCTGAAAAGATGCATGGTAAGACTATAGTCTTTTTGAATTTGTTAAGAGCTGTTTTCTAGACTAACATATGGTCTATTCTCAAAAATGTTCCATGTGCACTTGAAAAGAATGTATATTCTGCTGTTTAGTGTAAAATGTTCTGAATATATCTGTTAGAGCTGTCTGGTCCAGCATATATTTCAAAACCACTGTTTTGATTTTCTGTTTGGATGATCTTTCCATTGATGTAAGTGAGGTACTAAATTTCCTCTGTGACACTTCCATGGCCCAATATAGTTCCTGACTGGATTTCTACCATTCCTACTCTCTTTGATACAGTATATTTTCTCTTCTCTAAATTTAGCTGTCATGAGTCTTTTCTGCCAGTCTTTGGGTAATTTTCCAGGTTATTTACACTGATAGAGGGTTTATCTCAGTGTATCCTGGGGATGAGGTGGGCTTAGGATCTTCCTACTCTACCGTCCTCCCTGAAAGTCCCTACACCTTCTAAGTTTTTAATGAACATGTAGATGTTACTATTATAATCAAATTAATATGTCTAAATTTATATGGAATGAATATTTCTCAAATATATTAGTATTCTTGTTTGGTATTCAATTTAAGGAAAACATGTTTAAGAAAAAAAATAATAGAATATCATAACACTAACCTTTAAAATGTTAAATATGCTACACTTCATTCAGTTATGCTATAACAGAGAAAATTAGTTAAAAGGTAGAAATTTAAATTAATGAGAATACAGCCTAAGTGTTTGATATATAAAAATGAAAAAAATGTAATGTTTTTCTTAATAGTTTAATATCAGGCATACAGAGTTTTGTTTTGTTTGCTCAAAAATGCTTAAAGATGTGAGAAAACAAATGAAGACATTGTACGGCTATTATTTATTATACAACAAGGATTACAGAGAATGGCATGTTATATAATATGGGTAAACTGATATTTTGGGGGAAACATAATAAGAATTCTTAAGAGAAGGCATGGAAGGCCCAAATGCTCATCATCACAGGAAAACACACAGGTGATTTCATAAAAAGTCAGTAGGTTTAAGTTCCAGGGAAGAAAACTCACCAGCAAAAGCAACCTTGATAACTCTAATATAGTGAAACTTAAATTAACTTTATTTATGGATAATTAGTGAGATGTCAGGCAGATTCTAGATTTTGACAGGAATGGTAAGAAAAATCAATTTGCCATTACTGGGGTACTTAGGTGCCCCATAAAGAAGAAAGGTTATTAAATTCCATCAGCTGAGAAAGGACACCAAAATCTAAGTAAAGGTAATTTCAAATGCAATTCCATCCATTAAGAGAAGAGAGGGAGACTGTTGTTCTAGCTAACACATTGTTTAGGTTACCCAAAGTAAAGCCCCTGGATCATTTTCAGAGAATCATTCTTGTCACTCCACAAGAAGAAAATTTAGGAAGTCAACACTACTATTTAAATTATTCAAAACTGTAGTTTTTGTTACATGCTTCATCTCATTCTCCTTTTCTTGCTATGTGCTAAGTCAAGTACCCATGTTCTTTTTCATTACTTAAACTCATTTAGACCTTTACAAATCAGACCATATTGAATGAGATTTCCTACCAAAAAAAAATCTCTAAAACCTGTCCAAATTGTAATAAAACTGACAGTCCCATTAGTGTCCACTGGACAGTCTTCTACTATAGAGGTTTTTGCAACTTCCTCTCATCCTTCTTAGAGTTGTGGTACCCATTATGGCCATGAATTGCTCCAGGAATTATGGTACAAGACATTTCTCTCTCTCTCTCTCTCTCTCTCTCTTTAAATACATATATATTTTTTTAATTTATTTGACAGAAAGAGAGCACAAGTAGGCAGAGTGGTAGGTAAAGGGAGAAGGAGAAGTAGGCTCCCTTCTGAGCAGAGAGCCCATTTTGGAGCTTGATCCCAGAACCCTGGAATCATGACCTAAGCCTAAGGCAGACATTTAACCAACAGAGCCAACCAGGTGCTCCAGGACACTGCCCTAATTAGCCTCAGGTATCATAGCATTTATGAAACCAATTCTGTGTGCATACTGGGCTCACTTGGAAACATAGGTTCTGGCACAATCTAAATCCATGATACTGTGTACCAAATGGTTCATTCTGTCCTGTATAATGAACTCTTCAAGTTTTCATAGCCATCAATGCTTACTTGGTAGAATAAAAATAGTATCTACAGAATAGACTAAATATGAGCCCTATGATGTATCCTACCTATAGGAGTGGATGACTTCCACAGTCTTCAGTACCTTATCAGATGCTACTCTATTAGAATAGGTCATACCTGCTCCAGACCACTTGGATACCTTAAGAAATTTTGGGATCAAGTGGGTGAACAGCAAAAGGAGTTAGTAGACTATAGATGATATCCATAATACATGATGGAACTTGCTGGAGGGCTCCTAGTTCTCATCCCTTAACCAGGATATCTCTAACCAAGGACAAAACCTAACAGTCAAGACAATTGGTCTAAATTTAGGAAGTCCTCTTAACACTGGATGCCCCAGCAAACAATTAGCCCCACTGGCACATTCTTAAAGGCTTTTAGGAGATTTCCACTGATCTTATCATCTGGTCCAGTTAATGACATCAACAATAATTTCTTATCCAAGATTGCTTCCTTTGGGATTAAGAACTCTGGGGAACCTGTCTCACAGATACCCAAAATATAAGTCTAGGTCATGCATGTCTCTGCATTTACTAAAATCTATATCTATATAAGGCTTTACCAAGACACTACATGCCCTCCTTCAGAGTTCCAGACATCATTGATAATGACCAAGGCACACATTTTACTTCACAAAATACGTAAACTTGGACTTTTGAGTAAGACGGTTTACAGAAAATTCACCTTCCGTATTTCCTTCCTTATTTCTCATTCCTGACCAGCCTTAGGATACAAATATGTGCCAAAATGCCTTAATGAAATAACTTCAAATTAGACATGGTACATTTCAATCACCAGTCAAACATTAGGGGTGAATGTAATAAAGAATCTGAACTTATTTTTGACATTTGTTAGCTAACTATGTTTAAGCCCTAACTCTTTCTTTCCTACTGCTTCATATCTGGGGAAGCTAATGAAAGCACAGGTACTACACTGAAAATTTCAGACTAGGTAAGCCTGGACCACAGATACAAATCTTCATCCCAAAGCCAATACTTAATCACAATAAAAGCTCAGTCAATAGCTTTCCCTGTTTTCTCAAATTTTCAAGTAATCCCTTAAAAACTATACAAAGTAATACACTCAAAAAATATAAAAGGCTATATAGAATTCTTTAAAAACAGGATATTGAAGAACCCATATGAACAAAATGAAGAAGAAAAATATAATATAATCATGCTTATTGATATAGAAAAGATATTTTACAAAATTTAACATTTCATTTCATGAGAAAATAAAAACTCTCAGCAAGTTAAATAACAGAAGAACTACCTCAATTTGATATAAACCATTTATAAAAACCCTACAGTTAACATCAGATTAATGGTGAAAAATCTAATTTCCCAAAGATTAGCAATAAGGCAATGAAGATTATTCTCACCATTCTACTTAATATGATACTAAAAGTTCTAACAATGCATGAAGGCAAGAAAAAGAAATGAAAACTATGGATTAAAAAGTAAAACAAAATTTCCCCTATTTTCAGATGACATGATGTATACATAGAAAATCCCAGGGATCTACAACAAAAACTATAAAAAATAATAAATGAATTCAACAAGTTGACAAATACAAGATCATGGCAAAAAACATCAAAATTTCATATGTTAACAATGAACATGTGGAAATCAATATTAAAAACACAGCATCACTTAAAATTGCTACTCAGAAAAAGACATAGATATAAAGCTAACAAAACATGTACAGGATCCTGGATGTATATGTTGATATGCTAATATCAACATATAATATCAACTAAATACTAATATCAACTAAAATACTAATGATGAGAAATAAAGATCTAAATAAATAGATATACTCTGTTCATGTATTGGAAGACTAAATATACTAAAGGTATCAATTCTGCTCAAATTAATGTAAAGGGTGAATGTAATTTCTATTAACATCTGAGTAAATACTCTTGTAGACAGAGACAAGCTTCTTCCAATATGTACACAGAAATGCATAAGTCCTAGGATAGGTAAAACAATTTAGAGAAAGAATAATGTAGGAAGAAACACTCTATCTGACACTAAATCTTAACTATATAACTAGATTAGGCAAGTTTACTTGTTACTGGTAGAAGGATAGACACAGGGATTAGTGGCAGAGAACATATAACCCAGAAATACATCTGCATAAATATTTTCAACTGATATTTGACAGAGATCCAAAAGCGATTCAGTAGAAGAAAGGGAACCTTAATAGCAAATGGTACTGTTGCAATTAGATATCTATAGACCAAAACCAAAAACGAAAAACAAAAACAAAAAATGACCTTGAGCTAAATCTCACATATTACATAAAATTAACTCAAAATGGACCATAGACTTAAAAATAAAACACAAAACTAAAAATAAAACACAAAACTATAAATGTTTTAGAAAAAAATAGAAAAATTCAAGATATGAAGGTAGGTGAAGAGTTCTTATGCATTATACAAAAAGCATAATATGTGAAAGGGAATTATAATGAACTGGGCTTCGTCAGAATTAAAAATTTTACTTTGCTAGAGACCCTGTCAAGAGCATGATAAGACAAGTTTTCAAACTTTCACAACTTTTCATTTCACTAAAGAGTATATAGAAATGACAGATAATACAGAAAATGATGTTCAACTTCATTATTCATTTGGCAAATGCAAATTAAAGCCATAATAATATGTATCTCTACACACCTACCACAAAGACTAAAATAAATAGTGACAACGCCAAATGTTGGTGACGTTCAAAGAAACTGGACCATTCATACATTGCTGGTGGAATGTAATATGGTAAATTATTCCAGAGAACATTTGTTTATATATATAAAACTGAACATGCAATTACTGTATTATCCAGCAATTTCACTCTTCACATTTATCCCAAGGAATTGAAAACTTTTGTTTATGCAAACACCGGGACATGAATGGTCATATTATCTTTATTTGTAATAGCCAAAAAATGGAAACAATTCAGATGTCATATAATGGGAGCAGAAATGACCATTTCTCTCAATTGGGAGATTCCAAACTTTAAATTTCCACTAAGAATAAAACATATAGTTACAAAAGTCAAAAAATAAAAGGATGATGAAAAGTTGCCCTATTCAAGGGATTTAGGGTTTGGATATTTCCTCTTATAATTTTCATCTTATAGTTTTCTTCTTATAAAACAAATCATGAAAAGAGAGTAAACCAACCTTTTGTCAATAACTTCACTGAGATCTGCACATTAAAAAAAAATTCACTTTTGTTTTAAATTATGTCAGTAAGGTTAACTAAACTTTGATTTCCCTCTTAGAAAATGTTCGATGAGATTACAGCAAACATGAATGCCCAGAGTACAAATTCCCTTTTAAGTATAAAGGAGATATTGAAATGGGCCAATATTGATGGTAAAAATGTTATGCCTTTCCACGATGGAAATTGTTGATTGAAGAATTCTTACCCCCAATTTGCCCCATCAGTGTTCACTCATATTCATTTTTTACTCATTTGCATATCATATATTTATTATAAATTAGTAAGGAAAAAACCTTGCATTCATGGAGCCCCAGTGTAGGGGACTGACAGTGTAGGGGACTGACAATATGTAAAATAAATAAGTATAGTATATAGTATGATAGAAGGTTATACATGTGTATGATAGAAGGTTATACATGTTATGGAGAAAAAAAAATAAAGCAAGAAAAAGGAATAGTGAGTGTGATGAGGACAAGTTTACCTTTTAAACAGATGCTGAGGGAAGATCTCACCTTTTTTAGAAAGTGCCATTTGAAAATAGAACAGCACTGCACCTAAGACAGGCTCTGTGAGTTCGCAGGAAGTTTTATATTTGATTTACCAAAGGCTGTGACAGGAAAGGGAAGCCTTCTCTCAGTCTGCTAAGTATTGGAAACTGTCACAGAGCCAGCTGGGCAACCAATGAAAACCAAGATCAGGAATCCAACTGGAAGGACCTCGAAGACAGTGAATGTCTGGCAGGCACAGACCCAAACCCAGGAGGTTAGAAAGCACAGATATTGTAACTCCAGAGAGAGATGACGTGCTTCAAGTCTAATGACTTTGTGGCAACGGGAAAGGAGCAAACAGGGCATAAAATCCAAGTGCACAGTCTGAGGTCATCTGCAAGATTTCCAAGTGGAGTGGGAAGAAATACAAAACAAAGACCAAACAGAGCAATTTAAGTGCCAAGGATTCAAACCAAGTTGAAAATGAGTGGCAAAGGTCAAGTAAAAAAAAAAAAAAAAGAGTAGGCATATGTCAGGTACAGTTAGAGAGAGGAAGCAAATTTCTATAAAATCAGGCAGGTCCACCAGAGAAGCACAATAGGGCTCCTACAAAGATCTGAGATAGAGATCAGCTACCCCACCCTCATATTCAATATGGTAATTGTAGTGAGTGTGTGTCTGTGTGTGTGTGTGTGTGTTGGGTTGGATTGGATCAGAGGAAGCAATCAAATGTTAGCTCCATGGGAGAACTATAGAGGCTTCTTTTTACCAGAAAATTGACTTGTCACTGTGAGTCAGGAAATAGGAATGCATTATAATTTTTTTGTTGCTGTTAATTTATGTATGTCAGTTTCTTATTTTTGTATACGTTTAAAAAAGTGTTTTATGTGGGGTGCCTGTGTTGCTCAGTTATTAAGCGTCTGCCTTCGGCTCAGGTCATAATCCCTGGGTCTGAGGATCAAGCCCCGCAGGAGGCTCCCTGCTTGGCTGGAAGCCTGCTTCTCCCTTTCCCTCTTCCACTGCTTGTTCCCTCTCTCACTGTGTCTCTCTCTGTCAAATAAATAAAATCTTTAAAAAAATTTTAAAAAGTGTTTTATATCTATTGTCTAATCACAAAAAATGTGGCAATTAAGATATATAGGGAGAAAATATACAGTAGATGATTTTCATGTATTTACTACTATTATATTCAAACCTAGTACTTACACTAAACATTATATGGAACCCTAGCGCTAATAAATATTAAGAAAAGTTACATAAAATAAAATCATAATAAAAAATTTAAAAAATTAATAACAATAAAAAAGAAAAGTTATATAAAAATGAAAAAAGCAGTAAAATCACTTAGGAAATATTGAGTTAAGTCATTTGTTGAGTTTTAACTGTAGGAACTATAAAGTAAATATGTATAATAAAAGTATATACTTTTATTAATATTATTTCATTAATAATAGAGTTCCTGTTTTGCAGTTTTAGGTTTACAACAAAAAATAAGTGTGTAAAATAGAGAATTCTCCACATAGAAACTGTCTCCTGTACAGTCAACATAACACACCAGCATGCTATATTTATTACAATGAGCCTATATTGATGTATCAGTGTCACACACACTCCATATTACAATAAGTTTATTCTGGGTGTTGCACACTCTGCAGGTTTTGACAAATATATAATGGTGCAAATATCCATCATTATAGTATTCTACAGATTAGTTTCAGTGCCCCTAATGTTTTCTGTGTTTCATCTTTCCTTCTGGCCCCCCACCTCTCATTGATCTTTTTGCTATCTTCATAGTTTTGCCTCTTGTAGAATGTCCAATAGTAGCAATCATGCAGTATATGGCATCTTTCACTTAGCAATAAGCATTTCTGCATGTCTTTAGATAGCATACTAGTTCATTCGTTTTTAGTACTAAATAATATTTCATTTATTCATCATTTCATCTATGGGAAGACATTTTGGTTGCTTCCAAATCTTGGCAATTATGAATAAAGCTGTTATAAATATTCATGTGTAGTGTATGTGGTGTAAAATACTTTATCTTCAGGGGTAGATTTGTTAAGAAGAAGAAAATGCTCTGATGAATAAAATGTTCTGATATATTTCAAAATGGTTATTCTTCTTCCTTTGGGTCTCAACCCTGGGATAACTTTTCTCTGATCACCAATGTGCGAACTTGATATTAGAGAAACGCTGGATGCAGAATGAGCTAGAAAGTATCCTTTCTGTTTGTGTAAGAGCTTGTAGAGAACTGGTAAAATTTCTTTCATAAATGGTTGGTAGAATTCACCAGGAAACCCATCTAGAACTGGGGCTTTCTGCTTTAAAATGCTACTTTACTAATTATTGACTTAATTTCCTTAATAAGCTTAGTACGAGGTAGTCTTTTTATTCTTATGTAAGTTTTGGCAGATTGAGTCTTTCAAGAAATTGATCAATTTCATTTAGATTATCTCATTTGTGGGCACAGAACTGTTAACCATATTCTTTTTGTTTTTGTTTTTTTAAGGTCCATGCAATATATAGTGATGTCTTGCCTTTCACTTCTGATATAGGTAATTTGACTCTTCTTTCTTTTTTCTTAGCATGACTCCAGTGATTTCCTGTTTTCAATTTCATCAATTTCTACTCTAATTTATTTTATTTTGTTATTTTTACTTCTTTGCTTCCTTTGGATTTAATTTGTTCATCTTTATCTAGTGTCCTAAGAGAGAATCTTAGATTATTGATTTAAAGGTTTCCTATTGGAGTGCCTGGGTGGCTGAGTTGTTTCAGTGCTGACTAACTCTTGGTTTTGGCTCAGGTCATGATCTCAGGATTGTGAGACTGAGCAGTGCATTGGACTCTGGTCTCAGTGTGGAGTCTGCTAGAGATTCTCTCTTTCCCTCTTTTGCTCTCTTGCTCTCCCTCTTGCTCTCTTTCTCAAGTAAAAATAAATAAATAAATAAATAATCCTTCCTCTTTCCTAATTTATGCATTCAATCCTATACAATTCCCTCTAAGCCTCACTTTGATATTATATTAATCCAGTTCCCATAATATATGCTCATTTTGAAATAATCTCCATCTTTACAATTTCAAAAATTATTATCCCTCACAATTATGGGTCAGTACATTTAAAAAAATTTTGTATAACTGAAATTGGTAATCTATAATAAGTTTTTCATATTGCAGGCTACTGTGACAAAAAAATTGGGTTTAAGTAAGCCTAGATCTCATATTCATAATCAATCTTATGCCATATTATAAGCTATAACAATACATAATTTATAAGATAAAAATCATGAGAAGTAACAATTTATCCAAGAGACTCTTAAAAGCTTTTAGATTTAGATAGGTTCCTAAATCTGCAAAAAAGTAAGTGGTGTTTTTCCTTCTTTTGGGATTAGGCACTTTCACTAACATATGAGGATGCATTTTATGTCCAAACACGATGGTATTTTTAAAAAATATTTTATTTATTTGAGAGAGGGAGAGAGAGTGCACAAATAATGGGAGTGGAAGAAGGAGAAGCAGGCTGAGCAGGGAACCTGATGTGGGGCTCAATTGATGTCAGGATGCTGGGACCATGACCTGAGCCAAAGGCAGACATTCAACTGACTGACCCACCCAGGCACTCCCAAACACAATGGTATTTTTAAAAGTATTTCAAAATGAGGCTGAAGAGTAAATAGCATATTCAACATAGGTATTGTCACAAAAACAAACACACACAAAATAAAGCAAAAACTAACAAAACTCTTAGAGCTGTTATGTCTTCCCAAATTTCTTTTTTGCAATATATATTTTGCAAATATATATATTTGAAATTTTATGGGAGTAGGTGGAACTGGTAGCCAGATTTTACTCTCCTCTCCCTTAAATCTGTTACCTTAAATCTCAGTAGAGTTACCTCTCTCCTAAGTCTTGCCTCAGAATCAAGTCCTGAGCTCCACTCCCTATTTTGACAAAAGTATCAAAGTTCCAAATCTTCTGTATTTAAAGAAACTCCAAACATAGAAAACCCAGCCTGTAGTTTTTTGGGTCATTGATTTACAAACAGAGATAGAAAACATATTTATAACACATTAAGTGAATACAAAAATGATTTATTTGAGGTTCACATTTAATAGCCCAAAGTCTGAAACTATAAACCTTGTCTTATATGGTCAAACAAGTACCTGGCTCTAATAACACTTTGGTTTGTATCATTATTCTCTATGATATCATTTTCAACATTATGGTATTTTTGTTAGATGTGACTTTGAGTAGACTTCCCCTCAGACTCTACATTTCACTTTACTTATTCAATGATAATTAAATTTAAGGTAGGATAACTAAAAAAAAAAAAAAAAAAAAAAAAAAAAAAAAAAAAAA
>NC_081557.1:186669505-186676761 GCF_022355385.1 Mustela nigripes | reverse complement strand
CTTCTTGATCCATTCATCTGTTGATGGACATCTTGGTTCTTTCCATAGTTTGGCTATTGTGGAAAATGCTGCTATAAACATTTGAGTGTGCATGCCCCTACATTTGTATCCTTATGGTAAATACCCAGTAGTGCAATTGCGGGGTCATAGGGCAGTTCTATTTTCAACATTTTGAGGAACCTCCATGCTGTTTTCCCAAGTGGTTGCACCAGCTTGCATTCCCACCAACAGTGTAGGAGGGTTCCCCTTTCTCCACATCCTTGCCAGCATCTGTCATTTCCTGACTTGTTGATTTTAGCCATTCTGACAGGTGTGAGGTGATATCTCATTGTGGTTTTGATTTGTATTTCCCTGATGCCGAGAAATATGGAGCACTTTTTCATGTGTCTGTTGGCCATGTGGATATCTTCTTTGCAGAAATGTCTATTCATGTCTTCTGCCCATTTCTTAATTAGATTATTTGTTCATTGATTTGATAAGTTCTTTATAGTTCTTCTTTATATTTCTTATAAGTTCTTATAGTTCTTCATTGAGTTTGGTAAGTTCTTTATAGATTTTGAATACTAGCTCTTTATCTGATCTGTCATTTGCAAATATCTTCTCCCATTCTGTCAGTTGCTTTTTGGCTTTGTTGATTGTTTCCTTTGCTGTACAAAAGCTTTTAATCTTTATGAAATTCCAATAGTTCATTTTGGTCCTTGTTTCCTTTGCCTTTGGTGATGTTTCTAGGAAGAAGTTGCTACAGGTTGGTCGAAGAGGTTGCTGTCTGTATTCCCCTCAAGGATTTTGATGGATTCCTGTCTCACATTGAGGTCTTTCATCCATTTTGAGTCTATTTTTGTGTGTAAATAAATGGTCCAATTTCATTCTTCTGCATGTGGTTGTCCAAGTTTCCCAACACCATTTGTTCAAGAGACTGTCTTTTTTCCATTGGGCATTCTTTCCTGCCTTGTTGAAGTTTAGTTGACCATAGAGTTGGGGGTCCATTTCTGAGCTTTCTATTCTGTTCCATTGCTCTATGTGTCTGTTTTTGTACTAGTACCATACTGTTTTGATAATTACAGCTTTGTAATAGAGCTTGAAGTTTGGAATTGTGATGCCAACAACTTTGGTTTCTTTTTTGACATTCCTCTGGCTATTTGAGGTCTTTTCTGGTTCCATATAAATTTTAGGATTATTTGTTCCATTTCTTTGAAAAAAACTGATGGCATTTTGATAGGGATTGAGTTAAATGTGTAGATTGCTTTAGGTAGCATAGACATTTTCACAATATCTGTTCTTCCAATCCATAAGCATGGAATGTTTTTCCGTCTCTTTGTGTCTTCCTCAATTTCTTTCCTGAGTACTTTATAGTTTTCTGAGAGCAGATTCTTTGCCTCTTTATTCCCAGAAATCTTATGGTTTTGGGTGCAACTGTAAATAGGGTCAACTCCTTAATTTCTCTTTCTTCAGTCTTGCTTCTGGTATATAGAAATGCAACTGATTTCTGTGCATTGATTTTATATCCTGACACTTTACTGAATTCCTGTCTGAATTCTAGCAGTTTTGGAGTGGAATCTTGGGTTTTCCACATAAAGTATTGTATCATCTGCAAAGCATGAGAGTTTGATTTCTTCGCCAATTTGGATCCCTTTTATTTCATTTTGTTGTCTGATTGCTGAGGCTAGGACTTCTAGAACTATGTTGAATGGCACGGGAGATAATGGACATCCCTCTGTGTTCTTCTTGATCTTAGGTGAAAATCTCTCAGTTTTTCTCCATTGAGAATGATATTCGCTGTGGGTTTTTCATAGATGGCTTTGATTATATTGAGGTATGTACCCTCCAAGCCTTCACTGTGAAGAGTTTTGATCAAGAAAGGACTCTGTACGTTCTCAAATGCTTTTTCAGCATCTATTGAGAGTATCATATGGTTCTTGTTCTTTCTTTTATTAATGTATTGAATCACATTGATTGATTTGAGGATGTGGGCCCAAACTTGGAGCCCAGGAGTAAATCCCACTTGGTCATGGTGAATAATACTTTTAATGTACTGTTGCATCCTATTGGTTAGTATTCAGTGAGCATTTTGCATCCATGTTCATCAAGGGTACTGGTCTATAATTCTACTCTTTGATGAGGCCTTTGGTTTCAGGATCAAGGTGCTGCTGGCTTCATAAAGTGAATTTGGCAGTTTTCCTTCCATTTCTATTTTTTGAAACAATTTCAGGAGACTAGTTATCAATTCTTCTTTAAATGTTTGGTAGAATTCCTCTGGGAAGCTGTCTGGCCCTGGGCTCTTGTTTCTTGGGAGATTTTTGATGACTGCTTCAATTGCCATACTGGTTATCAGTCTGTTCAGATTTTCTATTTCTTCTGGTTATCAGTCTGTTCAGATTTTCTATTTCTTCCTAGGTCAGTTTTGGTATTTTATGTGTCTCTAGGAATGTATCCATTTTTTATCCAGATTGTCAAATTTGCTGGTTTAGAGTTGCTCATAATATGTTCTTATAATTGTATTTCTTTGGTGTTTGTTACCTCTCCTCTTTCATTCATGATTTGCTTTATTTGGATCCTTTCTCTTTTCTTTTTGATAAGTCTGGCCAGAGGGTTATCAATCTTATTAATTCTTTCAAAGAACCAGCTCCTAGTTTCATTGATTTGTTCTACTGCTCTTTTGGTTTATATTTCATTGCTTTCTGTTCTGATCTTTATTATTTCTCTTGCCCTTCTGGGTTTAGGCTTTCTTTGTTGTTCTTTCTCCAGCTCCTTTAAGTGTAGGGATAGGTTGTGTATTTGAGACCTTTTTTGTTTCTTGAAAAAGACTTGTATTGCTATATATTTTCCTCTCAAGACTGCCTTGGTGTGTCCCACAGATTTTGAACCGTTGTGTTTTCATGATTTTTTTTTTTAATTCTTCTTTAATTTCTTGGTTTACCCATACATTCTTTTGACAGATGCTCTTTAGTCTCCATGTATTTGGGTTCTTTCCAAATTTCCTCTTGTGATTGGGTTGTAGCTTCAGAGCATTGTGGTCTGAAAATATGCAGGGAATAATCCTGATCTTTTGATACCAGTTGAGACCTGATTTGTGACCCAGGATGTGATCTGTTATGGAGAATGTTCTGTGTGCACTAGAGAAGAATGTATTCTGTTGGTTTGGGATGGAATGTCTTGAATATATCTGTGATGCCAATCTGGCATCTGTGATGCCTATTTAAGGTCTTTATTTCCATGTTGATCTTTTGCTTGGATGATCTGTCCATTTCAGTGAGTGGGGTGTTAAAGTCCCCTAATATTATTGTATTATTGTCAATGTGTATTTTTTTATTTTGTTTTTAATTGGATGCTCCCATGTTAGGGTCATAGATATTTAAAATTGTTAGATCTTCTTTTTGGACAGAACCTTTAAGTATGATAAAGTGTCCTTCCTAATCTCTTTTTACCGTCTTTGGGTTAAAATCTAATTTATCTATTATAAGGATTGCCATCCCACTTTCTTTTGATGTCCATTACCATGGTAAATTGTTTTCCACCCCCTCACTTTCAATGTGGAAGTGTTTTTGGTCTAAAATGAGTTTCCTATAGACAGCATGTTGATGGGTCTTTCTTTTTTCTTTTTCTTTTCTTTCTTTTTTTTTTTTTAAATCCATTCTGGTACCCTGTGTCTTTTGATTGGAGCATTTAGCCCATTTACATTCAGGGTAACTATTGAAAGATATGAATTTAGTGTCATGGCATTGCCTGTAATGTCACTGTTACTTTATATTGTCTCTGTTCCTTTTTGGTTATGTTACTTTTAGGCTCTCTCTTTGCTTAGAGGACCCCTTTCAATATTTCCTGTAAGGCTGGTTTGGTGTTTGCAAATTCTTTTAGTTTTTGTTTGTCCTGAAAGCTTTTTATCTTTCCTTCTATTTTCTATTCCTACCTATGTGGATATAATATTCTTGGCTGCAAATTTTTCTCTTTTAGTGATCTGAACATATCATGCCAGTCCTATCTGGCCTGCTAGGTCTCTGTGGATAGGTCTGCTGCCAATCTGATATTTCTACTATTGTATGTCACAAACTTCTTGACCAGAGATGCTTTCAGGATTTTGACTTTATCACTCAGTCTTGTAAGTTTTAATATTAGATGATGGGGTGTGGACCTATTTTTATTGATTTTGAGGGGTTTTATTTTATTTGATTTTGAGGGGTTCCCTGTGCCTCCTGGATTTTGATTCTAGTCCCCTTCAATAATCTAGGGAAATTCTGTACTATAATTTGCTCCAATATATCTTCTGCCTCTCTCCCTTTCTTCTTCTGGGATCCCAATTATTCTAATATTGTTCCATCTCGTGGTATCACTTATCTACTCATGATCCAGTAGTTGGTTCCAGTCCAGCTTCTTTATTCTCCATCATTTGGTCTTCTGTATCACTAATTTTTTCTTCTGCCTCATTTATCTTAGCAGTAAGAACCCCCATTTTTTATTGCACCTCATTAATAGCTTTTTGATTTCAACTGAGTTAGATTTTAGGGTTTTTTTTTTATTTCTCCAGAAATAGATTTTATTCCTCCAGAAATGGTTTCTCTAATATCTTCCACGCTTTTTTTTGAGCCCAGCTAGCACCTTAATAATCATCATTCTGAACTGTATTTCTGACATATTACTAATGTCCATATTGATTAGGTCCCCAGCCATCAGTACTGCCTCTTGTTCTTCTTTTTGTGGTGAGTTTTTCCACTTTGTCATTTTAAGCAGATAAAAATATATGAATAAGAGAACAAAATACAAAAAGGGTAAAAATGACCCCAGAAAAGTATGCACTAACCAAATCCAAGGAGACCTGAAACTGGGGGGAGAAGAGATGGAGGGGGAAAAAATGATGGAAAATGGAAAAAAATATATCTATACCTATCTATATTTATATCTATCTATCTGTGTGTGTGTGTGTGTGTGTATGACTGGTTAATAGAACAGAGCCCCACACTTGATTTGGGGTGTATTTTGGTCTGTTAGAAGAATACCTCCCCAAATTTTAAGGAATTAAAAATTTATATATATACAAAAATAAGGATAAACACAATGAAGAGATGGAATATGATTATAAAGATAAAAATTAAAAATGATTCTAAAAAATGAATTGATAAATAACAAGTAGGTTAAAAAAAGAAGAAGAAAGAATATGATCAGGCTGGAGACTAGAACAAAGCCTTGTGCTAGATTTAGGGTACATTTTGATTTATTAGAAGAAATCATATCCCAAATTTTTTTTTAAAGATTTTTATTTATTTATTTATTTGACAGACAGAGATCACAAGTAGGCAGAGAGGGAGGAAGGGAAGCAGGCTCCCTGCTAAGCAGAGATCCCAATGCAGGGCTCGATCCAGGACCCTGGGAACATAACCTGAGCCAAAGGCAGAGGCTTTAACCCACTGAGGCACCCAGGTGCCCCAGTATCTCAAAATTTTAAAGGAAAAAAAAAAAACTTATAGGTATACAAAAAATAACATTAAATACAGTGAAGGGATAGAATATTTCAATGACAATGAAAATTAGAAAAGGTTTTTAAAAAGGCATTGGTAGGATAAAATAGTTAAAAAATATTAAAATAGGAAAGAGGAAAATTAAAAAAAATAGAATTGGAAAAAATAAAATTAAAAAAATTAACTTTGAAAGACTAAAGAATTATGGGGAAAAAGACATGAATTCTAGTTGTTGCTTTCCCCTAGCTCTGTAGTTCTGAAGCTCTATTGATTGGTAAACTCAGTCTTGGCTAGATGTTCTTGGTGATCTTCTGGGGGAGGGGACTGTTGCAGTGGTTCCCAAATGTCTTTGCCCGAGGCAGAATTACACTGCCCTTATCAGAGGCCAGGCTAAGTAATGTGCTCAAGTTCACTCTCTGGAGCTCTTGTTCCCTGAATGCTTTCTGTACAGCTTTGGAGGACAGGAATGAAAAATGACAGTCTCCCAATCTCTGGCCCTGTAGGAGCTAAGAGCTCAGGACTCCATTCCTCAGTGCACCCTCAGAGAAAAGCAGTCAATACCTCCCATCTCCCTGGTCTCTGGCCACACTCCAAGCTCACTCAGCCTGTGACCAAGTGTTTCTATCTCTGGCACATGGCCCCATTTGGAGTCTCCAAACCCAGCAGATTCCTGCAGCATGTTCTTGCACTGCTCCTCCCGAAGGGGGAATGAGGGGGTTTCTCCAGATCTGCTACTTGTGATGTTCTTGCTTAAAAAGCAGTGGCCCAACAGCTGTGCCTCATATCACAGTTTAAGGTAATCCTGAGCTGACAGTCCGCTTCTTGGCTCCATCTCTGCAACCACTTCCCTGCTCTGTTACTTGCGAGCTCTGCCACACTCAGACACCCCTGGTCTTTTTGTGTCCCCATGGGTCCTGAGACCACACAGTCCCCAAGAAGGCTCCAACTCCCGCTTAACCTCTTGAGCGACATCCCTCCATGGCGCAGACTTCTAAAAGTTCTGATTTTGTGTTCCGTTGCTCTCTTTCTTGCTGAGAGCTGCCCCCCCCACGGTTTATCTTTGCATATATTGCCTCAGATTCACTTCTCCCCAAGCCCTACCTTTCAGAAAGTGGTCAGTTTTCTGTTCCTAGAATTGCTACTCTTCTCTTCTATCTCCTGTTGAGTTTGTAGCTGTTCAGAATGGTTTGATAACTATGTAGCTGAATTTCTGGGACCTGATGATAGCTCTGTCTCCTACTCCTCCACCGTCTTGCTCCTCCTCTTCCTGAAGGCAGATGCTTAACTGACTGAGCCACTCAAGGGCCCTGAGGACTTTAATTTTTTTTTCTTTTTATTTAAGATTGCCACTCTTAATAAAAGGACTAATTTTTATGTGTCTCCAGATACAAGTGTAATAACAATAATTAGCAAACAGATCAACAATGGTAACAGTAATAAAAATAATATATTTTTCTGATGCCAAGTGATATGGAGCACTTTTTCATGTGTCTGTTCGCCATCTGGATGTCTTCTTTGCAGAAATGTCTGTTCATGTCTTCTGCCCATTTCTTAATTGGAGTATTTGTTCTTTGGGTGTTGAGTTTGCTAAGTTCTTTATAGATTCTGGACAGAACCTAGATGTCCATCAACAGATGAATGGATCAAGAAGATGTGGTATATATACACAATGGAATACTATGCAGCCATCAAAAGAAATGAAATCTTGCCATTTGCAACAACATGGATGGAACTAGAGCGTATCATGCTTAGCGAAATAAGTCAAGCAGAGAAAGACAACTATCATATGATCTCCCTGATATGAGG
>NC_081557.1:186578136-186666505 GCF_022355385.1 Mustela nigripes | reverse complement strand
TTGTGAGGGTTGCCGGGGGGAGGGGGTTTGGGAGAAGGGGGTGGGATTATGGACATTGGGGAGGGTATGTGATTTGGTGAGTGCTGTGAAGTGTGTAAACCTGGTGATTCACAGACCTGTACCCCTGGGGATAAAAATATATGTTTATAAAAAATAAAAAATTAAAAAAAAAAAAATAATATATTTTTGTTGTTATTTTTAATATATTACTTTGTAACAGTCATGCTTGTATTTTTACCATTTTATGATCTTTTCTTTTTGTGAATTAATTTTTTTTTTAATTTGAGTATAGGTGACACATAATCTTACATTAGTTTCACATGTACAATGTAGTGATACAATCAATAATTCATATGTTATGCTATGCTCACTAAAAGTGTAGCTACCGTATTTAAGCATACAAAACTGTTACAATACCAGTGCCTATATTCCCTATGCTGTACCTTTTATTCTCATCACTTATTCATTCCATAACTGGAAGACTTTAATCTCTCATTCCCCTTCTTCCATTTTTCCTAACCCTCCACCTCTTCCCTTCTGACAACCATTATTTGGTCCTCTGTATTTATAGGTCTGATTCTGTTTTTGGTTTCTTTCTTTATTTGTTTTGTTTTCTTTTAGATTTTACATATAAGTGAAATAATATGACATTTGTCTTTCTTTATGACATATTTCACTTCACATAACACTCTCTTATTCCATTTGTGTTGTTGCAAATGGCAAGGACTCCTCCTTTTTTATAGATGAATAATAGTACACTATATACCACACACATACACCCACACACCACATATTTATCCATTTATCTACCAATGGGTGTTTTGATTGTTTACATACTACTGCAATAAATATAGGACTGCCTATCTCTTTGAATTAGGGGTTTTGTTTTCTCTGGCTAAATATCCAGTAGTGAAATTATTAGGGCATATGGTATTTCTATTTTTAATTTTTTGAGGAACCTCCATTATGTTTTCAATAGTGGCTGTACCAGTTTGCATTCCCAACAACAGTGCCCAGGGTTTCCTTTTTCTGCATATTTTCACCAACACTTGTTATTTCTTGTCTTCTTGATCCTATTCCTTCTGATGTATATAATGTGATATCTTATTGTAGTTTTGATCAGTGATGTTGAGCATCTTTCCATGTGTCTGTTGGACATCTTTATGTTTTCCTTGGAAAAATGTCCATGGTCTTTTCACTCTACATATGTATTATTAATAGTATTCTGAATTTTTGAAGATGTTAAAAGATATAAATACATATTACAAAAGGTAAATTTTCTGCTTACACATTCTTATTGATTATATTGAGCCAGGTTTCATTGCAGTTGTTACTCATTTCAAGGTTATCAAGGACCATGAAGTTCATGTGACTCAGTTTGCCAGATTCTTAGTGGACGTGACTGAAGACCCTTTTCTAATCAATAAACAATGGAAATTTTAATTAACTATACTTACTGATGGCCACAATTTATATTATCTAAGGGTTAGTTTTCAATGTTGACTTAGCATAAAGTATTCTTAGCATAACTACTAAGAAATTCTCTTTCCATTTGTAGTACTTAAAAACCTTTAATTGTTGCTTCTTAAAGAATTTCCTCACTGGTCAGTTTTTCCAGGAATGCCAAGTTAAAAGACTTAAGACAGATGGATTTATTATTTTGTTGTCTATTTATGTTCTGTGACCTTCAATTTTTTATATTAGAAGTTTTTCACATTTGAACACTAAATTATATTTAAAATACTGTTACAGTTTCATATATTAAATCATAGTTATTGGTTTACCCCTTTTGCCTCTTTTTCACTAAACTATGCACTATATTTCATATGTTCCATGTAATCATCTGTTTTGAATTATGGAGAAAATGACTGAAGTTTACCTGGATTTGGAACAGTTTTAAGTATTTGAATTGTTGTGCAATATTACACATTATTTTCTTTAAAATTTTAGACTCTTTGGATAATAAACACTTAGTTGAAAATAGACATATTATTTCACTATCCCCAGAAATTATAACTCAGAGTAAATTGGAAGAAGCAAGTACTTTCGTAGGATACTTAGGTATAACTTGAAACATAGAGATGATAAGTAACTCTTTCATTAAAGGCATATCTGGACCAACTTAACTATGATGTTTTTAAAGAGGAAGGACACTATGTGATAATGGTAATAAGTTTTTTCCAAAATAGAGATTGACAGATTTATATAATAAAGCAACACAAGTCAAAATTGTATGTGACAATCATATTTGTACATAAATGATATTCAGTAAATAGAATTCTTTAAACTGTCTCAAGCTCAGTTAACTCTATATAATAAGAGAATGAATAAAATGTCTCTTACACTTAGCCAATATGAAGTTAATGTTAAGTAAAATATATGTGCAGCACAGAAACAGTACCTTTTTTAAGTTTTTAGTTATGCTTATGTTTCCCTGGGTGTGTTTTTTCCCCTCTTTTAAAATAGAGTGGAATTTGAGGCCTAGAGTAGTGCCTTTCTCTAAAGTGCTGTTTTTGTGCTTCACCTTGTATCTGTGACTATCATAGATTCTATTTTAACAAAGATGAAAAAGAGAAGATACCGTTGATCTGAAAACAGAGATGAGGCCCTAGGAAGAATAGAAGGAAAAATGCCCTAAGTAGTTCTCATCTGAGATGGAAGCAGACCCCCATCTGTTGACCAGATTCTAAGGCCTTGGATAGGTTCTGTTTACTGGGGCTGATCCCAGAAACATCAGCCAAAGTGCCTGACTATGAGAACATAGAGAAGGTGGTGAGGGTTTAGAGGGCAGTGTGTGTGTGTGTGTGTGTGTGTGTGTGTGTGTGTGTGTGGTGCTAGGGTGGGGGAATGTCTGTTCTTTGAATTCCAGGTCAATGAGAATGTCTGGAAAATGGATTCCATCTGGTTACATGACTACATGAAGAAGGGAAGGCTGTCATTGTGTACAGACTGGTGAATCAGACCTAAACAAAACCCACAGTTAAGGGAAAGTAAACTTCGGAGAGAAATTTCAACTCCATAGTAAATGCCAACTAGTGGGGTGAGCTTCCAACAGGAAGTAAGGGACAGCAAAAAGAGGGAGCCTGCCAGAAATGAATTCCAGCTGGAATATTTCAAAGTGACAGATATGTGAGGCCCTTTGCCACAGCTGGTTTACTTTTCTAGTTATCATTAGACAGTTGGACACTCTGGGTGAAACCACTCATTGCATGGACTTCTTGAAGTTTCAGTTAAGGATCTGGACAAGACTAGGTAATCCATTCAATTCCAGGCAATATCACCTTGAATATTTTCAAATTAGTTAATTTTATTCTTTTTTGAAATAGTTACTAAATTACCATTTCATACTAAATTATTTTTCATAGAATTGCTATTTCTATCTGGTGAACAATATTTATCAAAAACTTAAAAAATGGGAATTTTTTTAAAAGATTTTATTTATTTATTTGACAGACAGAGAGCACAAGCAGGCAGAGAGGCAGGCAAAGAGAGAGGAGGAAGCAGGCTCCCTGCTGAGCAGATAGCCCAATGCGGGGCTCGATCCCAGGACCCTGAGATCATGACCTGAGCCAAAGGCAGAGGCTTAACCCACTGAGCCATCCAGGCGCCCCAAAACATGGGAATTTTTTAGTAGATAATTGAATTACATTTGTAGTTTCTTTAAAATTAGAACTCAAATTATTTTGTAGGCATTTATTTATACACACTTTATAGCATCTAAACATTATATACTTAAAAACAAAACAAGACTAGTCTTGTCACAGATCAACTCTAACAAAACACAAACAAAAAACACCCTTAAATTTAGACTTTAAGTTCTCCATAAGAAAAATGTTACTTAACTTCCATCATAAAATCACAGAAAGTAAGATACATTGTTCATCAGTTCCGATGTGAGCATAATGAGAAATAAAGACTTCCAGACTAGGATTGAGAAGACTGAGTTTGAGACAGTGATTTAACACTAAATTAGGTGATTGGTCATGACAAAATTAGCTAACTACCTGTAAACTCTGATTCTTCATCTGCAAATTATTATCTCTAGCCTACTTCCTGCCTAAGGTTTTATAATAGAACATTGATCTCCATTTTAAAGTACTTTGTTCAAACTGCACTATAGCTGAGTATGTCAGTGTATATATTATTGATAGTCTCAATGATGGTTAATTTACATGGTAGAGACATAAAACAAATAGCAGATTATCCTACTTCCTCAATAGTAACAGTTTGCCAATATCCTAGACTGGTTATTGTATAGTCTTGAACATATTCAAATTGTTTTATTCATCATTAAATCTGATGATGATAGACACTCTTACTTTTAAAATCTGTATTAGGACAAGAAAGGCATAGTGGAATGTGACCAAAGTCACAGTGTGTCATTTGACAAAGTTCCATTTTAATCTGTGGTGATTTATATACATTCATGCATGTGGAATGTGTGCATACACTGATGTATAAGTTAAATATTAAGTCATGGGCTACAGCAAATTGGACTTGCTGGGCCCAAATCTGGAAACCAGATTTACCAAGCAGGGTGTTAACAGATGTGGCTAAAAGTAGGACAACAAATCCCAATTAACATTTTTGTGTGGACCAAGGAACTGCGGTCATACCCAGGAAAAAATCTAAGCTTGGGTCTTAGGTCTCAGAGCAAATCAAAAAGGAAAGGAAAAATTGTATAGAAGTAAAGTGAAATTGAAATGTGCACAAAAAGAAAGTTAGTTTGAATTCTCAGGCTAGAAATAGGATCAGAAGAAACAAAAAGAATGATGACTGATCAGAGAGAAGGAATTAGTATCTCTGGGTTCACTGCAGAGGGCCAAATTCTGAAATATTTAATTTTTCCTTCTGTGAAACCTTCATATTGGCAGGTATGCTTTACTTCCCAGAGTAAAACAAGGTTCTTGGTGTTTATAACAGAAGACTATAGCTTTAATTGAATGTACTGTGTTCATGGAGAAGCCTTTGAATATCTTCAAAATATGTGTGCATGTATCTGTATATTTATGTGAATACCTTCAATTCATTGTAGGACATGGTGTAAAAAAATAGGTCATTGAAATTATAAAAATCGTCAGGAACCATCAGATCATTATTTGGTCACATACTAAGGACTTTGTTTTCTTTGTGTATGACATCTGCTCAGATCTCCACATTGAAGATACAAGCTAGGAAATGTTGCTCTCACTGTCCAAAAGAAGAAACAGAGTTTTGAGAAACACAGGCAAATTTCCTAAATTCACATAATTCGGGAAGCCACAGAGTCAGGACTCAGATTCTGTCTGACTCTAGAGTCCTTTGTTCCTAATCTCAACATTAATCTCTACATTACACTGGGCTAACATTATCTTACTCAAATGTTTCTAAATATTGTATTAAATCATTTAATACAGCTGCTAACAAACTATGAATTTAAGTGATTTGAATTTTACTTTACTTTGCTTGTATTCTGGTATAGGGGCAATAGGAAGCAAAATGGAGAAAAACCAAGAAATCAATGAAAGAGCACAAAAGAGGATAGTGTATTATTAATGCCTAGAGAGAATGATAAAATATGATGAAGGAAGAGAGTTGCATAGAGGGAAAAAGATCTCTTTTCCTCTCTTCCCTTACTCCTGCTCTCCACTCAGAAACTCTAATTTATTGCTTCTTATGTAATAAAATTCAGCATTTGTATAGTTAAATTTTGAAAGGAAACAAAATTCTACATGACAGATGAGACCTTAGGACTTAGATTCAATTCTACCCTGTCTGGCTAAAATTGAGTTGCTTTGTGCATAGAACAGCATTTCCTCCCCCTCTCTTTCTAATTTTAGGGGAAATGTATGATATATGCTGGTCTAGAAGCCAAGCAAAACTATATCTTTATGACATTTTCTTAAAATTATATAACCTATATGCAATTTTCTCTCTATCACTCTTACAACATGACAGTTGGTTTTACTGACAGTAAGTGTTTTCAAATTCATAAAATGGGACTTCAATTTTCAGAGGGAGATTGTAATGAAACTAGGAAAATCAGGCAAAAAGTTAGTTTATAAATCTCTATCCTTCATTTACACTCAGAGACATAACTAAAGGCCTTTGGTGAGAAAGTTAGGTTTACATTTGAACTATACACATGTCAATTTCGTACTTGGAGCTGCACAATCCGCACATTCTAAGAAACACAGAAAGCCTCCACATGTGATGTGGACTAAGCTAGAAAGAGTTAACTAAAGTAATGCCTGATTTGACCTCCGTTGTCCTTCCTTTAATTCATTTAGTTAAATGTGCCAGGTAAGAATGTCTCTAGTTAGCCAAATACTCAAGGTCACCATCATGACTAACGGTCATTGTCTGGTAAGGACACTATTGTTATTTTAAAAGGAATGCTAGTGTTCCTGAGTAAACAGGGAAACATATTATTAAATCGTGTTATTAAAAAGTTATCATACAAATTCCAAAGATGCATAATAAACTCCCAATTTTTTTTTTTTTTAATTTACTCTGGGTTCACTGGACTGTAGGCTTATTGAGCACAAGAATCACAGCAGCCACTTCCTCAGTACCTTCCAGAGACGAGTACGGAATAAATGCTTTTGACAATAAAATGTTGTTACAGCTTTAGTTTCTACTTTTTTCTCTCTAATAAAAGTAAGCTTTGAAGTAAGCTTTCATGCAGCTGCCATCAGGTCAATTGATAATAAAGTAATTATATTTTTTGTAGCTGTAATGCAAAATTGTTCATGAAAAAATTGAAGGTTTCCTTGTTTTATGAGGCATTAAAAAATGTAGGGACATCACTTTGGTAAATTATGTCTCTGTGAGAGGTTTGCCTTTAATTTGGTATTTTCCTTTTCCCTTTCCTTTCTGTTGTTGATATAACATCTAATCTTTCTAAATACATTTACAGGGAGCCTACCATCTGCAAAACACTCTGTGAATTCTGAGAATGAAATGGACATAATGTACATACAGCTAAGGGCAGATCTAAAACAGGAGGTGTTAGGCTTGGCAGCAGCTCATAGGGCTTAGGCGGTCTACCTGAGCCTCAACTGCACCACTGAAACATTCTTTTGAGATTAGAACTAAGGGGGCATATATAACTACCCAATTTTAAGCTGGAAAAAAGTAATCTTGTTTACAACTTATAAAAAGATTCTATAGATAAGAATCTATATTCAAGGTGATATCATAATTAAATATAATAAAAAAAATTCCTTCACCAGGTAAAATGTTCCTATGAAAAATGTCATATGGGGGCACCTGTGTGGCTCAGTGGGTTAAGCCTTTGCCTTTGGCCCAGGTCATGATTTCTGGGTTCTGGGATCGAGCCCTGCATCAGGCTCTCTGCTCAGCAGGGAGCTTGCTTCCCCTCTCTCCCTGACTGTTGCTCTGCCTACTTGTGATCTCTCTCTCTATCAAATAAATAAATAAAATCTTAAAAAAAAAAAAAGAAAAATGTCATATGAAGATATGAAAAGGAACTGTTAAAGATGTTTCAGACTTGCTTATTCCTCTTCACTATTTGTTAGCTTTAAAATGTATTTAAGGAGATTTGGAAAAAAGGATTCAGATTAAACGAAACTAAATGTGGATGAGAATAGAACTATGAGAACTTGTACTACAAAAGACTTTGAATAGCCTTCACAATCCTATTATTTTTAAATGACCCTAGAGATAATGATCTGAACATAAGTGCACCAACACCAATTTTCCTTTCTACTGAAAAGCATAATCAATGATTAAATAAAGACCTTTAAGAAAATACTTTTCTAGAATAAATGAAGGAATGCTCTATCCAGTGATAATATGAATAATTCATGAGAAGGAAAAAGAAACCAAGAGAGACAGGGAGAGACAGAGAAAGGATATGATCTGTAGGTCAATAAAACCCAGGTAAGACCACAGTCAATTACAAATAGTGAAGACTATGGCACATGTTGGAACAGGTAGGAGTGGTTCTTAGGAGCTCTAATTTCACCCTGAGAAAACACAAGAAGGGGACCCTGGGGCACTCTTCAGATGACAGTTTGGGAGTGGCACTTGGACCAGCTAGGTAGGACTCTCTGCCATCCTTCTGCCCCTATCTCTGGAAAACTGTCTAAACAGACTCCTAGACTAAAACTGAAAGTTCTAATTCTAATTTGGATGCTAGAGAAGCAAAGTAGTGTCCTAGGTAGCTACTTGGACCAGAGGTAGGGGGACACTTTGGAACCACTGTTGCAAAGAATGTTTTCTTTTCTTGGTAGGTATCAGAGGGGCAGATAATAAACATGACAGAAAGATGAATGGGATTTATGGACAAAAATGTGTCACAAAACATTGAGGAAACCATTTCTTTTAAAGAGATGAAGAAAGTCCCCCAAATGGAGCTATTGATACACAAAGAAAAGCAAGTTACAGTCAATACTTGTAAAGTATGCAGTCAGACGTCTTTCTGGGAAAGACTAGGAGACTGGCATTTTGCCTATTCCCTCTTCAGCTGCAATAACTAAGTATCTAACTCCAAGAACAGTTTTTATTTTTTCTCTTTCATGTCCGTTATGTAACTATCATTTACTTTTCCCCCTTTTAAAGTGAATCTCTGCTAATGCATAAAACATACACATGCAATTAACTGCTACTATGTTTATTTATACCTAAAAGTGTTTAAGCACAAGGAAAATAAATTTCTTCAGGAATATTCACTTAAAGTCACATTTTGTACTTGTAGTTGTCAATTCTCCTATACCTTTAAGACATTATCTTTGTTAAAATAATTCAAAATGAAATGAAATAAATCTGAGTAACTAAGGATTCATATTCTTTTATTAAAAGATAACAGAGAATCTCTAGTTAAAATTATGATATGGACAGATTCTGTTATTAACATTATTTCAGAGATATTTTATCTATTATTTCTTTACCTTTATTGTATTCTACTTAATTTTAAATGTTCTTTCTTTTTATGAAATCACTCATTATTAGTGCACTCCACACAACTCTCTCAAATGGGAGACTTAATATAGTAAGTTATATTTGAATATAAATATCTTAATAGCCAAGGATTGTTTTTAGAGATAAAAGTTAAATTACAGTAAAGAAAAAGAAGAAAATGTAAACACTGAAGTTTCAATTAGCAGAAGATAGATAAAGGCCTCTGAAAGGTGTGAAGCCCTCAAAATTCATCATAACTTGCCAATATAAGATGCTTTGGGTAATTTAAGATTCACTATGAAACCTCTGATTCTTTCCCTTCTGTTAAAAAAAAAAAAGTTGAAATTGCAGTCACTATATTACAAAACTTGCTATTCCTTTAAAGGTCAATTAAATGTCATTTTATTAAGATATGATCATAAGAATGTTTTTATACCAAGCCACTATAATGACAGACTGTGCAATTTTTGATGACCTTTTCTAATGAAGCTGGTTGATAAATAGGCAAGATCGATCATCTAGTCAAATCATTCCATACTGATGACTGCGACAACTGCAGTGATTTGAAAAAAAAAAAGCTTTGGAAACAAGTACACTTACTATCTCAAAGATCTCACTTTATAACTTGTCATTCTCAAGAGGTAAATAACACAGGCTGTTTCTTCCATATTTTTATTAAAGACAGGAGTCCAAGTAGGAAATTAAATTTAGGTTCTTTAAGTGATGAATTGTGTAAACATTTATTACATTTTCATCTGAGTAAGACAGCTAAGCTGACCTATTTTACAGGGATCATATAAAAGACCATAAGGCAATAATCGCGCATGGATCCAAAGGCTCCATCTGTCTTCATGATCTCTTTTTCCATTGGCTTCATGTGGAACTCACTGGTTGCTAGGGTCGGTAGTGCATATTGAAACTTGATTAAAGTTTTAGATGAAATAACAAGACCTTGTTATTCTTCACAAACTTGATCCATTTAAGACTTCACAAGCTCTTCCACAGATGATTAATGCTGGTCGCTCTGCCTGGATGGCAGTGTGCTTCCGCAGCAACTCTTTCCACTGTAACAGACAGATTTAGAATTAAATGCATTTCCTAGTTATGTGACCTTGGGCAACTAACTCCATTTCACTAAACCAGATTGTTTTCTAGTCTATAAAATGAGGTAGTATCTACCCTCACAGTGTTTTGGGGAGGATAAAAGAGATAATGAATATAAAACACAAACACAGGCCTGGCAGATAGTAGGAACTCAACAAAGTTTAGTGTCCGGCCTCTTGTCCCTCCACATCATTGCAAAAGCTAATATTGAGTCTAATTTTATTAGGAGAAGTTTGATTTGTACTTTGATTGATTCATGGAGCACAAACGTTATTATCTTTACCTTAATTGAAAAGTCAAGCCCTGACTTACAAACATAGACCTATACCTATATTTCATTCAGGACAGTTGGTTTTTAGCTGGAAAACATAACATTTGTCAAGAATTATTTTAGGGAAAAAGAAATTGACATTAAGGAGCTGAAGTGCTATTTATTTATTATTTAATTTATTATCTGCTGCTTTATTTCTTTATACAACAATTTTGATCACTCAGTATCTGGTTGTGTTTACAATATGTTTCCATGAGAGAGGATACAGAAATCATTACATGAATGTATTTATTTCCGTAAACTTTAATTTCTTTTGAAATTTATTGTCATTTTATATTTCCTCAATTTTATTTCCATTGAACTCTTCTAAGCCAACCCTATTATCTTTTATCTAGGTTATTGAATATACAAGCCTAATTAGTCTAACTCATTCCCATTTCTCCTTTAATCTATTTTCAGTAGTATTTGAGATCTATTTCTAAGTGTTACTGGATCATGGTATTTCTTTCTTTAAATCATCAAAGAAATATGCTACTGCATCACCCCTCCACTTCATTTTGTGGTTATGTTTGCTATATTTTAATTAAAGAAAATAATATCCCAAATATTCAGCTATTTAAATTCCATTCTTATCCATGCATTTGATATTTTCTAGAAGTGCCAGTTTCCACATACTACGGTTTTATATTCTGAGCTAGTAATCTGTCTTGAAGTCAAAGGAAAAAATTAAATAGCTAAGTCCAAACAAGTTCACTTTTGTAAATATGACCAGGCTTTCTCTGGCTGATGAACATCATAACAGCACATCATCCTATGGCTTATTTTAGTCTGCAAATTCTGTTCTTTTTTTCTTCCTATAGAATCTCATTAACCCTATAATTGGCACCTCTAATACTACTGACCCACATAATTTCTCTGATTCCCTTATTTGTAAGAGTTATTCCTGTAACATGTTCTTTGTATCACCAAAGTAACAAGAATTCATTCTGTTTTGCAAGTATCAAGATATTTCCCTTCCTGTTTCTCACTAGAAGATATTATTTTTAGCACCAGGACAATGCCTTAGATCTTACTTAATTTCTGTAGTGGTTTTCCCTGTGTTATCAATATGTTCAAATAATATGAACATAAAATATATGTCTCTGATGTAAAGAAGATAATAGTAATTTAATCTAATCCAAGGATCCACACCCAAGTAAATTGTTTTGTTCAGGGCCATTTATATTTTGTAAAAACAAATCAAAGTATAACAGAACATGCACAAATTCAGGATAGCTAACCTATCACTTAAGTCACATTATGCATCTAGTCACTTATCTCTGTGGGCATTTTTCTTGTAAAGAAGATATATTTTTTTTTTGTCTTCAATAGGATGGTTTCTATAATTTAAAATATATGACAATCAGTTCTGCTCCTTTTAAAACTCCTTTTATTCAATTCAGTGTTGGTATGAGTTACAGAATAACAGAACCTCCTCTAAATGGTTGGTTAAACATGATAGTAGTTTATTTCTCATTCTGGGAAATCTGGATGTGAACAGCTCATGGCTGGTTTATAATTCTTGGCAGTCATATGGAACCCAGCCTGCTTCCAGCTCTCCTTCTGCCACTGCTAGTGTTTGGCCCCCAGTCTCATGGACTGAGAATGATTTCTACCATCACCTCCATGTGGAGCCAGCTATAGAATTTCTGGGGCACAGTGCAAAATGAAAATATGGGGATCCTTTTTCAAAAAACAGGAAACGATGCAGTGAAAGTTACTAAAACATAAAATTCCTTCTTTTCTCCTTTTTTCTTTTGCAGTATCTCTCTCAGCTTGTTAGAGTGTGTTTTTTATTTGCTATTAATCCTCTTCTAAATAAAGACAAGTAAAAAAAAATAAATTATTAGCATGGATTTTATCAGTTACCTTTATATTATGCAGTGCTATTTTTAGATGCAGGTATAAAAACATTTAACTCATATATGTAGTCACCAAAAGACAATTCATATTTTATACCTCTTACATCCAGAGTGCTGGAAATATTACACAAAACTGACTCAGATGGTTTTTCCCACTTTTTACATGTGCATGATCTATCAAAACACTGTACCTTTACTAAAAACAGAGGGAAGACTGAAAGGAGAAAGAAGTAAAGGTTGCCTTACTTTCTCCTTTCCTTTCAAATCATTGTTTTCAGCCTAAGTGTTTGGATAACACAAGGAAATGACACAAGTAAGAAAGGATAGGAAGGAGTTCTCTGGTTCTTCATGCTTTTTAGAATGCTACTGTCTTCTTTGTAAATTTGAAGGGAGTTCTTCAAATACAAATATGATCTTTCAGAACTGACAGCATTCTTTACTAGCTCACTCCAACATGTAACATGTTAACTTTGTACTGAATTTGCATCACTGATCTTCTCCACATAGTCCCCTGAACGTCTCACCCATAGTTAATTGGGAATTCTATACATGAGGAAACAATGAACATCTGAAATGTATATTGCATGTACCTCTTCTGCTCAAACACATTCTTCATTGTCCCACAGGAATTCACTTACAGAAAATAAGCTCAAAGATTCAATTAAAGATTTAATGAGGGCTACAGCAGGGCAATTAATCAAGTGTGGGGCCCTTCTGAGCATCAGATCCTATGTAATCACACTGTTTAAATGGCCATGGAACTGGTCATGTCTCCATATACCACTTTCAAGGAGGTTGGACAAAAGAGAGGATAAGGGATGGAGAATCTGCAACAGCTTTCACCAGCTTTTCCTTTCCTGTCCCCCCTTTCTTTTCTTTTTCTTTCCTTCCTTTTTCCCTTGTTTTCTTGCCCCCCCCCCACTTTTTTTTTGAGATCTTTGACAAGATGCCACCTAACACTTCTTTTAAAATCCAGTAACCAGAATTTTAATATGAGGCTACAACTAGCTGTAAGGGAGGCTGAGAAACATGATCTTTATTGCAGGTGATCATGTACTGGGCCAAAGATGATAGGTTTGGAGACAGATAAGTGTGTTGTAAGATTTCTTATGTCAAGCCCCACAATAGAGAGGAATTGATCAAATATGATTTTAGCTTTTTACTAGAAGGTTGTTTTCTTAATACTGTCTAAAAACTAGGAAAAAAGTGAGTGAACATTCATTTTCTAGTTGAAGGCAGCTTGTTAAAAACAAAGAAAAATAACTCTGCATTAAAATTTAATATTTTGGCCCATAATAACCATTTTTATGAGAAAATCTTGCCAGATCTGATAATCTTACAAATTGAGTTGCAAGATTTTAAATTCTGTTCAAATCCAACATTGTTCCTGGGTTGTTATGTTTTTTAAACAGAGTTTTATATAGCAGATTAATTAATCTCAGACTTTCTCCATTACTACTTAGAAATGTGGATTAAATTACAAAATCATCCTTTTATTTAACCCTCACGATAACAACATTTCAGGATAGATGCTACATATCCATTTTGTATGAAAACAAACAGGACTTCTAGAAAATAAGAAACCACTATTACTATTTTCCCTCAAATATTAGCTATTGCATTTTGATGTCTTTTCTTTCTTTATTCAATTTTTACTTCAGATGTCACTTTCTGGAAGAGAGACAAAGAAACAGAGAAATAGAATCTGTATAATTTTGTGAAACGTTTAGTACTCTGAAAGAATCGGTATATCTGAGTTCTAGATATATTTATCTCAGGGAATAGCTGTACTACTTTAGAACATTGTTTTAATCTTTGTGGGTAAAAATTTTTCACTTTAAATTAAGGACTTTGTTTAAGACCATCAATTTTCAGTATTACTCTATGGAATTCTTATTTCAAAAGTCTATAAATTTTATTTACATTTAATTTTTAATGTACAGCCAATTATCATTCATGTTAATTCTGTTCTAGAAAGTTGCCAAGAATATTGAATTAGTAAATATTTAAATGATTAAATCATAACAAATCATCAACTCATTCTGGTAAATGCTATTTTCTTTCTTTAACAAAAGAGAAAAGTAGATTCAGTAGTGTTAAGTTACTTGTTTGAGGCCACCCAACTCAGAAGTCCCAGAGTTGAGATTCAAGGCCCACTAGCTGGTCCTGGAGCAACAGCTTCTTACACTATACTGCACTACCTCCTACTATTTCCTTCCTCTGGTCATTTCTTTTTTTTTTTTTTTTTAAGATTTTATTTATTTATTTGAGAGTAGGCAGAGAGGCAGGCAGAGAGAGAGAGAGGAGGAAGCAGGCTCCTGCTGAGCAGAGAGCCTGATGTGGGACTCGATCCCAGGACCCCGAGATCATGACCTGAGCTGAAGGCAGCGGCTTAACCAACTGAGCCACCCAGGCGCCCTCCTCTGGTCATTTCTGAATGGAACTGAAACAAGCAGGTAGAGAGTCTCTTTATTTGACTTCAGGCAGGAATGGCCATGTCAGGTGACACCCTTTTTCTCTTTTTTTTTCAGTTTTGCACATGTTTAGAAATGACATGAAAGTGCAGTGAGTATAGATTTGGGGGGTTACAAATAAATTTTAGCAAGTAGATGAATTTGCAAATATAGAATCTAAAATAATGAAGGTCAACTGTATTAACTTTTAAAAACAAATGTGAAACAATATGAATAATCATTGTCTTCTATCTCATGTTAATACAATGATAAACACCATCTGCCTTTCAATGCAAACATGAATATATATTTCGGGTTCCTGAAAATGTGTCATCAATTAGAAAGGTGTTAGTTCTGCATTTATCTTTCTCTCAATCTCTTTCTTTCTCTTTCCCTCTTAATGTCTGCCTGTGCATGTCCAGTCATATAAAAATGTACCAGGAATATATTATCTCCAGCACATGCATGCCTTCCTCAATTAAATGTCCAGTGAGACTCAGATTCATCTGTTTGCTTCATGTTCTTGACATGGTGAGATGGGCAATAGTGGTAAGTTGAGTGGAAGAGGAGGTATGAGTTGATAATGCTTCATAGGAGATCTGACCTGATGCTGATGGGGAGGAAATAGAGCAGGAAATGCTCCGTTAAAAGATTTGTAGGAGTTAACTAAGGACAAACAGGAGAGAAAAGAAGGTTCCAAACAATGGGAACAACGTGGGAAAGACTATGGTGGTGCGAGCCTAATGTGTAGGGAGACTGAAGAAGCTGGGTAATACTGAGTACAGACAGCTGGAGAAATGGGCAATGGTAAGGGCATGTAGAGCCCTGTAGGTCTTATTAGAGGAATGATGGGAAGACAATGTGTGTTTTAAGCAGATGGTCCTAAGTTCAAATATGTTTTTTGAAAAGGTCAATCAGTATGCTTAGTGGATAAGTGATCAAATTGGGGCACAAGTGATTTTAGAAAGGTAAGTCAGAAGCTATTTCAGTAAATCAGAGAAGAATGATGGTAGATTGGATTAAGGATAGGTAGTAGAGATGAAATTAAAAATTGATTTAATGCATATAATTGATTTGTATGTAATTTTATTATTTTACCACTTGAATGAAATGTAAGTATCTTTCAGAGGAGAAAATTCTGGGGTGAATACTTATGTATTAGATAAGAAGTGATTTTTATATTTTTATGATTCCAAGTTTATTATTTTTGCATATAATTGGCACACAATGTTACATTGTATTTCAGGTATATAGCTTAGTGATTCAACAAGAATATACACTGCACTATGTTCACCACAAATGTAAGTATCATTTGTTCCATTGTATTGCTATTACAGTATTATTGACTGTATTCCTAATGTTGTGCCTATTACTCCTGTAATTTATCCATTCTGTAACTGGAAGCCTGTAGGTTACATGAAAATAACCAGAGAATTAAAATTTTAAATGATGGAGGCACTTAGGTGGCTCAGTTGGTTAAGCATCTGCCTTCACCTCAGGGCATGATCCCAAGGGTCCTGGGATCAAGCTTGGCATCATGTTCACTGCTCAGCAGAGAGCCTGGTTCCCCCTCTTCCTCTGCTGCTCCTCCTGCTCTTGCTATCTCTCTCTCTTTCTCTCTCAAATAATGAGTAAAATCTTGGGGAAAAAATGGTGATTATTGGGATGCCTGATTCTTGGATTCTTCTCAGGTCTTGATCTCAGAGTCATGAGATTGAGGTCCAATGTCATGCTCACTCTGTGCAAAGTCTGCTTGGCATTATCCCTACCCCCTTTCACCCCTCCCACATGCTTGTGTGCTCTTTCTAAAATAAAGTAAATGATGGTTATTGTCATCAACAGAATATCTTTAATGTCAGGAAGTATTTGGCTATTTATAGTACTGATACATGATGGGGGTAGGGAAAGGGAGTCTATGCAAGTAATGGTAGTTACCAAAAACTAAGTTCAATCAGTATCTATTTTTTAAAATTTGTAAAATAATATTCTATATGTATCATATTTATGTGTTGAATTAAATGTGTCTATCTCTTATATACCATTTGGCAGAACTGAAAGTTGGTGACAGTCATGTATCAGTAATATACTATAATCAAAAAGAGTATGGATTATTACTTTAGCTGTTAATGGGTGTACTACATTTCAAAGAGTGACCTTAAAATGGTAACAATTTTATGGTCAGATTTCTCTCCAGCTTGTTTAGGATTATTTTACTTAAAGTATCACTAAATCTGCTTGGCACAAGACCACCATGTGATCCTTGACAGTTCTGGTCAGATTATTAATATTTCCTATGTTTTCTTAGGAGGAGATTTAACAACCTAAAGAAGGACATAGCAGGCATGGGCTCAGCTTGCTTTGCTCCATACCCTTTTTTAGTGATGGTACATTATATTCAAGACCCTAAAATAGAACATAACTCTGCCATGGTTCTTAACAAATTGTTACTTACAGGTTGGGTTTTGTTGTTGTTTGTTTTGTTTTGTTTTAATGCACCATTGAAACATTTTCTTTTTAGAATGGAAATATGGCAAGATTTTGATTCAGTCTGAAGACAAAAGCACACTCCATCTCAGCATATCTAGCAGATGTTCTCTTCATAGGCAGAGAAAAAACATGGCAAGTTATTGTATCCAGCTGGTTCCTAAATCATTCTGAAATTTTCCCTGTCTACTCCCAAAAGATGTAAATTGGCCCATAAAGAGAACAGCAGGCAATATTACTATAAATAAAGGCCACAAAAGAACTCATATTGCAGGAAGAAACTAATGGAAAATAGGAAAAAATGACCATTGTTTGAGTGAAGTAGGTAAATTAAGACCTCTCTGTGAATTTACTACTATATACAGAGGGTTTAATATTCAATCATTCAGGAAGCATTTATCTTTTGCTTCTTTCTTTCCTTAATCTTACATTACTTTATTTTCCAATTTTCCAGAACCTTATTTTGACTTTGTCAAAGGTCTGCAACAATAAAGAACAGTGAGTAATTGCTGTGGGCAGAGAATGTGAATTTGAGATGCAGTCCCTGAAGCTTTAGTTTTTAGTACAACATGGTTGGAACTTAAAAGTCAATGCTCCCATCATCACACCCAGAAAAAATGTGAACAAACTGAAAATCAACAGCTCTTCTTAGATCAGAGAATTGAGCTCATAGGGTAAATGTCTGTCTTGGAAACTAAAAACTTCAACTCAAGCTCACTTCTCATATACAGAGAATCACAGCTTATTGGGGCAAATAGCCCAGCAGCAGAAGACCAAAGCCAAAGTCAGTATCAGCAGCAACACGTTACATTATGATTAACAAATTCCTGGAGGCTTACTATGGACTACATCCAGAGAAGCCTAATTTGGGGGCCTCCACTCTTTCCTGGGTTTTTCTTCTAAGAGTTCTGTTTCTCACTGTGAAGATCTGAGAGAAAATCCTTTTGCACTTAACGCGGGCTGGGGAGGGAATAACTTTTTATTTATTTATTTATTTATTTATTTATTTATTAAAGATTTTGTTTATTTAACAGAAAGAGAGAGAGATCACAAGTAGGCAGAGAGGCAGGCACAGAGAGAAGGGGAAGCAGGCTCCCTGCCAAGCAGAGAGCCAGATGTGGGGCTAGATCCCAGGACCTCATGAGATCAAGACCTGAGCCAAAGGCAGAGGCTCAACCCACTGAGATACCCAGGTGCCCTGAAAATTAACTATTTTAAATAAGGCTATAGCTCTCTGTGATCATTATTAAGTCCTGTACTCAAGAGCAACTATTTTACTAGAGCCTAACTAACTAAGGTTAAACCAGTGCCTAATTTCAGCCTGCCCTAGCCTTTGATGTGAAGGAAGGAAAATTTTCAACTCAAGCTCACTAAGATCTAATCACTAGAATATAGACTGCTTCTTTCACACTCGTAATTCACATTAGTAACGTTCCTATATAGTAACAGGAAATTATAGGTAAATTACTGTAAACTTCAGGCCCTATTTTAGGAGTTATAGGAAAAACAAAAGACAACAGGGAGAACAACACAATACTAGAGGAAATTTTAGCCTCTAACCCTATAGCTACAGCAAACATAGCTTAACCCCTAGCCAGATAAACCCAAAACTTCATACTATAGGCATGTTTACCTTAGATCCTTATTCCCAACACATCATTATTTCTTTCAACAAAAAGATACAAGGCATGTTTAAAATAAAATAAAATAAACAAAACAAAAGAAAACAAACAAAAAGCGGTCTGAAAGACAACATAACCATCAGATCAAGACTCATCTACAACAATGATGTTAGGATGATCAGATCAGAAATTTAAAATATATATGATTAATAATGCTAAGAACTCTAAAAGAAAAAGTAGGTGACATGCAAAAATAGATGGGTCATAAAGCAAAGGGATGGAAATTCTAAGAAAGAATAAAACAGAAATGATCCTGAATATCAGACTGTGAGTCTCCCTGCCACAGTCTGTGGCAGTTTGAGAGCAGAGAACCAATTTCAGCAAGCTGGAGTCAGGCAGAACAGGCATTTAGAAAAGTTTCTTCCTCTTTTTGCCTCAGTTTTAGTTGAAAGGGCACAGCTGAGGGGTGCCTGGGTGGCTCAGTGGGCTAAGTGCCTGCCTTTGGCTCAGGTCATTCCCCCAGAGTCCTTGGATCTAGGCCCACATCAGGCTCCCTGCTCACTGGGGAGCCTGCTTCTCCCTCTCCCTTTGCCTCCCCCTCAACTTGTGTTCTCACTTGCTTTGCTCTCTCTCTCTCAAATAAACAAATAAATAAATCTTAAAAAAAAAAAAAAAAGAAAAAGAAAAAAAAAGAAAGGGCACATCTGAAACCATAACCACAGTTTTCTGCTTCCAGAAAACTCTCAAGGAAAAGTGTTGCAAACAATGGTAGTAATGTTGAATCAGGCTCTGGAGGAAAGGTTGGAGAGAGTCAACCAGTTAGTGTGAAGGTCAAAGATATATTTCTTCTCCCAGAATATGTAGGCACCAAAGTCGTTCTAGATGACAAGGATTATTTCTGATTTAGAGATGGTGATATTCATAGAAAGTATGTAGACTGAAATAAATCATTATTGAAATGGCATCAAGTGAAGCTGCCCATTACAGAAAAGTTGTGAAATCTTTCATTACATAAATAATTTCTATCTCTCTCTTTTTTTTTTAAGATTTTATTTTTTTATTTGACACAGAGAGAGAGAGTTCACAAGTAAGCAGAGAAGCAGGCAGAGAGAGAGAGGGGGGAAGCAGGATCCCTGCTGAGCAGAGAGCCCGACATGGGGCTCCATCCCAGGACCCTGAGATCACGACCTGAGCTGAAGACAGAGGCTTTAACCACTGAGTCACCCAGGCGCCCCTCTATGTCTCTCTTTTAGAATAAACTAATAATATCCAAACTAGAAAAAAAAAAAAGGAAATGCTAAGACTCAAAATCATCTTTTTTTTTAATTTTTTATTTTTGATAAACATATATTTTTATCCCCAGGGGTACAGGTCTTTGATGGCTCATCAGTAGACTGGGCATAGGTAAGAAAGAATCACTGATCTTGCCACAGATATATCAATAGATACTTCCAAAATGAAAATGTAAAGAAAAGAAAACACAGAACAGAATATCCATAAACTGTGGGCAATTATGAAAACTGTAACTATATGCAATGGAAGACCAGAAAAAGAATATCAGAAAAAGAAAAAAAAAATAGAAGAAATGTTTGAACCGATAATCCTTGAGAATTTTCAAGAATTAGTAAGAGAAGTTAACTATAAAACCAGGAAGCTCAGAATACACAAGCCACAATACAATACAAAACCAAATCAAAACAAACAAAAAACAAAAATGAAACATACACCCAGGTATATATCATGTTTGAATTGTAGAAAATCAAAGCCAAGAGAAAGTCTTGAAAGAAGCAGTGGAGGATCAGGGAGTAGGGGTGAAGCTTAACTAAAGAAGAACAGGGAAAAGAAACTCTTCAGAATACAGGAACCATGCAAGCAAACAGAATGGGGTGAAATATTTCAAGTATTATAAATAGAAAGTGTTAATTAAAAAAAAAAAAAAGGCCACCAACCTAGTATTCTGAATCTAGCAAGTTATCCTTCAAAAGTGAAGGCCAAATAAAGACTTTCTTGGACTAACAAAACTAAGTGAACTTGTCACCAGTAAAACTACCTTGCAAAAAGGGTTGCAAGTTTTTCTGAGAGAAAGAAAACTATAGGGCAGAAATTTAGATTTATATAAATAAAAGGAAGAGTGTTAGAAAAGAAATAAATAAAGGCAAATAAAAATCTATTATTTTTCTTATTCTTAATAAAATAAATACTAGTTCAAGATAATGGTAATAATATATATGATGATTATAGTTTATAGACATGTGAAGTGAATTACAGCAACATTATAAGGGTTGAGACAGAGGAGTTGAGATTATATAAGGTTAAAAAGTACTTGCAGTGTCTGTGAGGTGCATACCGTAGGACAAACACTTAGCAAATTTCCAGACTCTTTATGAACCCAGCATTACCCTGATCCCTAAATGAGGCAAAGACCCCACCAAAAAGGGGAATTTCAGACCAATATCCCTGATGAATATGGATGCCAAGATTCTCAACTAGATCGTAGCTCATATGATCCAACATTAAAAAGATTGTCTACCATGACCAGGTGGGATTTATCCATGAGATGCAAATGGTTCAACATTCACAAATCAATGTGATAGAACAAATCAATAAGAGAAGGGAGAAGAACCACATAGTCCTTTCAGTTGATGCAGGAAAAGCATTTAACAAGATACAGCATCCATTCTTGATTAAAACCTTTAAAAGTATAAGGATAGGAGGAACATTCTTCAACTTCATAAAATCTATCTATGAAAGACCCACAGCAAATATTATTCTCAATGAGGAAACGCTGACAGCCTTGGCTTTGAGATCAGGAACATGACAAGGATGTCCACTCTTGCCACCTTTGTTCAACATAGTACTAGAAGTCCTAGCAACAGCAATCAGACAACAACAACAACAACAAAAGATATTCAGATTGGCAAAGAAGAAGTCAAACTCTCTCTCTTCACAGATGACATGTAACTTTATGTGGAAAACCCAAAAGACTCCATCCCCAAACTATTAGAACTCATATAACAATTCGGTAATGTTGGAAGATACAAAATCAATACACATAAATCAATACATATAAATCTTACACACTTAAATGAAAATATAGAAAGGGAAATTGGAGTCAATTCCATTTACTATAACACCAAGAACTGTAAGACACCTGGGACTAAGCCTAACCAAAGACGTAAAGAATCTGTACTTGAGGAACTACAGAACACTCATGAAAGAAATTGAAGAAAACACAAAAAGATGAAAAAGCATTCCATGCTCATGGATCAGAAGAGTAAACATTGTTAAAATGTCTATACTGCCTAGAGCTATCTATACTTTCAATGCCATCCTGATCAAAATTCCACCAGCATTTTTCCAAGAGCTGGAACAAATAATTCTAAAATTTGTATGGAACCAGAAGAGACCCCAAATTGTTAAGGAAATGTTGAAAGAGAAAAACAAAGCTGGGGGCATCATGTTGCCTGATTTTAAGCTTTATTACAAAGGTGTGATTACCAAGACAGCATGATACTGGCACAAAATCAGACACATAGACCAGTGGAACAGAGTAGAAAGCCCAGATATGGACCCTTAATGTTATGGTCAAATAATCTTCGACAAAGCAGGAAAAATATCCAGTGGAAAAAAGAGAGTCTTTTCAATAAATGGTGCTGGAAAAACTAGACAACTATGTATAGAAGAATGAAACTTGACCATTCTCTCACAGTATAAACAAGGATAAACTCAAATTGGATAAAAGACCTCAATGTGAGGCAAGAATCTATCAAAATTCTAGAGAAGAACATAGGCAGTCACCTCTTCGACATTGGCCACACAACTTCTTTTAAGAGATGCCTCCAAAGACCAAGGAAACAAAAGTGATAATGAACTTTTAGGACTTCATCAAAATCAAAAGTTTCTGCACAGCAAAGGAAACAGTCAACAAAACAAAGAGATAGATCATGGAATGAGAGAAGATATTCGCAAATGACACTACAAACAAAGGGTTGATACCCAAGATCTATGAAGAACTCCTCAAACTTAACACACACAAAACAGATAATCATGTCAAAAAAGGGGCAGAAGACATGAACAGACACTTCTCCAAAGAAGATATACAAATGGCTAACAGACACGTGAACAAATGTTCATCATGATTAGCCATAAGGGAGATTCAAATCAAAATGACATGGAGATACCACCTTACACCAGTCAGAATGGCCAAAATCAACAAGTCAGTAAACAACAAGTGTTGGAGAAGATGTGGAGAAAGGGAAACCCTCTGACACTGGTGGTGGGAATGCAAGTTGGTGCAGTCCCTTTGGAAAACAGTGTGGAGATTCATTAAGAAGTTAAAAATAGAGCTACCCTATGACCCTGAAATTGCACTACTGGATATTTACCCCAAAGACACAGATGTAGTGAAAAGAAGGGCCATCTGTATCCCAGCGTTCATAGCAGCAATGGCCACAGTTGCCAAATTGTGGAAAGAGCAAAGATACTCTTCAGCATACGAATGGATAAAGAAGACATGGTCGATATATACAATGGAATATTATGCAGCCATCAAGAGGTATGAAAACCCAACTTTTGTATCAACATGGACAGGACTGGAGGAGATTATTCTCAGTGAATAAGTCAAGCAGAGAAAGTCAATTATCATATGGTTTCACTTACTTGTGGAGCATAAGGAAGAACACAGAGGACATTGGGAGATGGAGAGGAGAAGTGAGCTGGGGGAAATTAGAGGAGGAGACAAATCATGAGGGACTGTGGAGCCTGAGAAACAAACTGAGGGTTTTGGAGGGGATGGAGGTGGGTGGTTGGGTGAGCTTGGTGGTGGGTATTAAGGAGGGCATGTATTGTATGGAGCACTGGGTGTGATGCTTAAACAATGAATTTTGGAACACTAAAAAAAAACTAAATAAAATTGAAAAAATATATATATAAAGGTATAATAACATGTTTGGCATATTTATTTTGTTTTGGTGTAGTCCCAATGGTTTACTTTGATTTTGTTTCCCTTGGTGAAGAGACATATCTAGAAAAATGTTTCCACAACTAGTGTCAAAGGAGTTACTACTTACTTCTTCTTCTCAGAGTTTTATGAAGTCAGTTCTCCCATCCTGATTTTTAACCCACTTTGAGTTTATTTTTTTTTTTATGATGTAAGAAAGTGGTCCAGTTTCATTCTCCTGCATGTGCACAGAGAAGGATACCATAAACAAAATAACAAGTCAAACTACTGAATGGAGAAAATATTTTAAATGTTATATATGATAAAGGGTTAATATCCAAAATATATAGAGAACCTATATAACTCAAGATCAAAAAAACCCAAAGGATCTGATTAAATATGGACAGAGGACCTGAAAAGACATTTTTCCAAAGAGGACATTCAAATAGTCAACAGACACGTGAAAAGATCCTTAGCATCACTAATCATCAGGGAAAAAGGAACTCTCATGCATTATTGGTGGAAATGCTAATTAGAGCAACCACTGTGGAAAACAGCATGGAAGTTTCTCAAAAATTAAAAATAGAATCAACATACTATCCAGTAACTCCACTACTGGGTATTTTTATCCAAAGAAAACAAAAACACTGTTTCAAAAAGGTGTATGTACCCCTATGTTTATTGCAACATTATTTACAATAGCCAAGGTATGAAAACAACCCAAGAATCCCTCCCAAGAATCCCTCCATGGGTGAATGGATAAAAAAGATGTGGGAAGTATGCATACACACACACACACACACACTCATTTATATAAATATATATAATATGTATGGTGGGGAAATTATATATATATATATATGGTGGGGGTATATATTATATATGGCTATATATAATGGACTATTACTCAGCCATAAAAATGAGAAATTGCCATTTCCTTCAATGTGGATAGAGCCAGAGTATATTATGTTAATTCAAACAAGTCACATAGAGGAAAACAACATATGATTTCACTCACATGTGGAATTTAGGAAACAAAACAAATGAACAAATAAAGAAAAAAGAAAAACAGACAGGAAAACAGACTCTTAAATACAGAGAATAAGCTGGTAGTTGCCAATGGGAGGTAGGTGAGGAAATAGGTGAAATAAGTAAAGGGGATTGAGAGACACATATCATGATGGGCATTGGACAAGGCACAGAACTGTTGAATCATTACATTGTACATCTGAAACTCATATAGCACTGTATGTTAATTACACTTCAGTAATTTTAAAGAAGAATCCTATTTACTAAATTCTTGAGAATTATTTCCTTTCTCTTTCCAGAATTATATATTTTTTCTGATGTCAAATTTTTCCTACTGTTCTTCTTATGGGTAATTAGTTGTGTTTGTTTGTTTGTTTGTTTCCAAGTACCTGGTAATCTCTGGGTTCCTGTTCATATTTAAGACCAAGAGAGGAAAAATATAAGGAGATATTGTATAAAGATAGGACTGGTTGAATAATCTTTGGAATTTCTAAATGAGAAGACTTTATTCTGAGGTATTAACATCCTCAAAATCTGCCTTAAATATCGCAAGATAATTTATTCAATCTCATTATAAAAGAACATGCCAAGATATTTTTTGGCTAAGTAGCAAGAAGTTAGAAATTATGGTGAGAAAGATGATTAGGATAGATTTTTTTTTTTATTTACAGAGCTTTTCAGTTTCACTTCTCTTTCAATGTGCAAATTACAGCCTCACCATTTTTGAGTTATCAGGACTTGGCAGATAACATCACATTTGACTATTTTCTCCTTTGTATTCATTATGGGCAAAAGAGAAATATTTTTCTACTTTTTTTTTTTCTGCTGCTGTATTTCACCCATTAACCACCCCTCCATCTGATATAGAAATATATGCAAATATATGCAAGTCTAGAAATATATGCAAGGAATATATGCAAGAAATATATGCAAGTCTCACATTTATTAATGTTGTTTCTCCTATTCTCTATATAATTGGGCTTTTGTATTCTTTACTATTTTTCAGTTGTATATCAGAAAGAAGGAGATAAATGGAATATTTTATCATGTTTACAATCTTAAAATGGAGATTGTATTTCATTCAAGAAGAAAAACATTTGTAACTAAACAATGCAACTAAAGTTATCAGTGCAATTTAATCTGAAAAAACATTTTGCTTGAACAACCTGGTTTCTTCCTTCAAACAATTCTGCCAAGTAGATCATTCTTTTTGCATGTATTATATAAGGGAATGGATGGATGAATGAATGAATATAAATGGATGAATAAGTAAAAGGAAGGACTGAAAGTCGTGGTTTCTAATTCTAAATCCTATGCTGTTTCTTTAAATTGGTGATATTTAATGTTTTATTCAAAGCAAATAGGCAAACCAAATAGCTTTCTACTCTACCATCTCACTAAGGCCTAAGAATGGAAAGTAATAACAGTTAAATTAAATTAAATTAGATGTAAAGATTCAGTATTGGTTTCTTGAAGCTAATTAATTAAAGAAAACATATGAAGATCTCCATACTAGAAGCTGTTTCCGTGAAAGATTTGCAAAGAAATGTCTGCTTGGTATTAGAGAACTATAGTAATAGAAATCAATAAAATAATTGGAAACACACACACATTCACTCACTCCAAGTACTTTTTGAAAGAACTTCTAAATATGGATAATCTTTTTTCTTACAACACGGTATTTATGTAATGCATTCTCCAAGATGGAAATTATTAGATAAGGCAACTTCATACTCCTTCCACTTCCCAACGTTTCTCTTCATGGGAATAACAAAAACAGTAAGATAATAAGTCCTGAGGAGTTGTAAAAATCATGAGTTGATGGATGACTTGAAATTAATTATTTACATTTTATTTAAAGAGGAAATACGTGGGGAAGATATAAAATTTTGAGAATTTATGGGGTAAATTGTCACAAGGTACTGGGGATAGAAAAAAGGAAAATGAATAGAAACATAAGTGTAGATAATAGTCAATGGTGCTATTTTATCAAATATTTTAAAGCATTTCAGAGACATCTGAAGAAAGTAGATAATGTGAATGCCAATTTTAGTGAAACAGAAAACAAACAAACTTGGGCTTAATATCTGAAGATACATGTTTGATTCCAGTGTTCTTTTGCTATTTGATTCAGGGTAAGTCATAATTTTTCTGAGTTTGACATCCACTTCTATATTATAACAGAAAATATAGTAACTGCCTCTTATCAGTGTGAAATCTAAATGTACAAATTTATAGAAGAATTTTATAAAATATTATGCATGTTCTAAGTTATATTCTTGCTTGCAGAGTATGTGTGTCAGCTGGCCTGGATTGATTATATGTTTGACTATTGGCCAAACTATGAAACTATGGAACAAATGATTTGTAGTCTGTCAACATTGTTTAGTAGTAATAGTAAAACTTATGATTAGTATCTCGTTTTTATGGGGCCTAAGGAAAGGGCGAGTTCAACAGTTAGGGCTGGTGACATGGACAGAATAGTCAAGTATGTTTACATAAGCAGCTCACCACAGAGATCTTCAGCACAAGCAAATGTGAGCTTCTGGTACCAAGGTCTATTGGTGATGGTTCAAGGCCAGATGACAATAAATGACCTTGACCTTTTTTGACCTTGCCCATTTGTAGGAAGACCACCTGGACCTGAGATCTCTGGAGCCTTTTCAATGTAGACCTTTCCTTTTTTGGTGATGTTTATACCCTTGACAAAGGAAATCAGGGAGTAAAAACCATTTGAGTCTTTTGTATCTGCTAAGAAATCCGGTACCTAAATTGATTATTGTATAATTAACACAAACCTGTTAGATGTCACATATTTAAAAATGTTTTTCTGAGGCACATCTACAGTATAATTTGCCATGCTGTCCTGAGTACACATAGAGATAAAACATTAAACAAACAAACAAACAAAAACACCTTATTTCTACCAATCAGCAATATATAAAGAAAAATACAAATAATTAAACAAGAAATGATCTGCAACGATTCCTAAACAATGCTCTGTGATTTATAATCTTACAGTGTTTTATAGAGTGATTAAGGAAGTCGCTAACACTGGTATATATAAAAGGTCATAATATTAGCTCATTATTCCACAAGTAATTATTGGTATCCTACAATGTTCAAAACACTGTTCAACAATCTGAGAAAGAAGACGATATCCCCTTCATTACTGAGTCCTAAGTCTAGCAAAAGATAGTGACATTAAACAAATAAATACACAGTCACATTACAATGATTTACATGAAATAAAATGGTTTTCTAAGAGGAATAATGGTGGACAGTGGTATTAATTTTCTGTGATTCTGTCTAGAATCTGTCTGTGAGGAAATGTTTTAATGGCAATGTGAAGAATGAAGAGAAGTAAGCAAACTGGAGGGAAAGCATTCCAGGAAGGAAGGAAAAATGGCATGTGCAAAAAGCATATTCAAAATTTGTGAGCTGAAAAAATGTTTGGAATACCCTATGAACTGATACAAGCCCTGTATAATATATACCCAATGAGCTAGCAGAAGATTGGCCCTGGGTGTTTGAACTAATATTATTGCAAATGTAAAGAAATGTAAAGAAACTAAAAAAATTTTAGACAGAAGCATGAAGACATGTTATTTATCATTTGAAAATTTCATTGTTGTTGCCATGAGGAAAATGGGAGGGTGGGTAAGTTTTCATGAAAAAGTTTTCATGAAAAAGGAAGCTTGGAGATCAGTTGGAAGCTCTTTTACATAGTCCAGATGAGGATTTGACTGATGGCATGAAAATGGGAAGAAATGGAAGTATTCAAGGTGTGTTTTGAAGTTTAAGTATTAAAAATTTGTAAATGATTTAGATGAGGGAGATGAAAGAGTATGATTGTGACTGGATGTGGAAGGGAGAGATAAAAATTGAGTTAAGCAAAATTTAAGGTTGAGATTCCTATGAAATTTGCAGGTAGAGAGATCAAGTATTTAATTTGCATACAAATCTAAATATCAAAGGAAAGTATAGAGTGAACAAACATAAGGTCCCTTGACCAAATATTGTAGTTTTAGAAAAGAGTCCAGGAGATTACAAAGAGGAATTTCACAAATTTTGGGAGACAAGAGAAGAATCTTTTAAGAGAAGGAGATGGCTCAGTTATCTTGAGTGTTGCAATCATCAGTGCTTTAAATGTGGAAACCTCTGAATTATTAAGCTTATTTATTATTAGAATTATTAAGCTTATTTATTATTAGAATTATTAAGCTTAGTTATTATAGCAAAAAACTTAAATCAGGGACAGATCATACAGTACAAACATATCAACTTACCTACTAAAATAGAGAACAGTAAAGTTGTTCCCACATGAGCATCAACGAAAAGGTGAGAGTAGAGAGTATATTTGACCATTCTCCTGTCTGCCAAAGGAAAGACTGAAAATAAACTGAGGAAAATTGGCCATTCTCCAGCTCTAAAAACATTCCAAGCTTGTTTTCTAGTTTAACACTTCTCCTTTATTTATTATTATTTTTTTTTCTTTAAGTGTAATTTGTTGTACATCACTGTGCAAGTCTATCACGCTGAGCAATACATACTTACACTCTAGGTCATAGTAAGAGCTGCACCATCCTTGTTTCCTCTGCTCTGGTACAGGTTGCTGCCTGGTTAACACATTGTCTGCTTTCCCTTCTTCCTATTACTCCCACCTAGAGAACAATATCGGACACCCACAGTGTAATGATACAGGTCAACCAAATGAAGGAGGATAAGGGGTTACCACACAGTGAAACACATAATACTCTCACTTATGTTTCCCACATGTGAAATCTGTCCTTTAAAGACCTGACTTAATGCACATGCTTGTATTGTTTAAGTCATAACATTCTCCACTTTCTATTTTTTTATTTTCTTAGTTTTTGAAACTAGCATAAGGATGTTATAACACACCATATGCACATTATTACCCTCACTGTAGGTGTCTATTGATAGTATGCATTCTTCTATGATTCTAGAACAGAGCAGAAATATTGTGGTTAATATATAATCTCATTGTAACTGAAGAAAATATTGTAAAAAGATTTTATACTATTCATCTGAAGATTAATGTTTCCTGTGTTTTAAAAGGCATGTTACCCAGCAGCAGATGAATGGTATAAAATGTTTAATTAAAGTCAGTCATAGCCTGCTGGCAAGAAATGACCTTACCTTCAACTCAACACTGGGACCAAAAACATCTATTGTTTTCATTTTAAAGGAATTCAATGAAGAATATTATTTTTTGGCTTAATTCAAAAGCCATTTATTGAGTGCTTATTATATGCAAGTATTTGAGGGGGCTAGGCATTGGGTAGTTTCAAACATGAATATGAGAGTGTTATGTCTAGAAGAAGCTCACAGACTGGTTGTCCAGATAAGCATGTGCTGCAAGCTGTGGGCTATGTCACACCAGGGGAAGTGACATGATAGAGAAAAGAGTCACACCGAAGATGTGATGGGAAGATTTCAGCAATGCTTTCACTAACATGGTATATTTCAGATGATATGTAAATAGATGATTTTATTCCACATAGAAAACAGAGAGGAAATGTTCAGTCAAGCAAGTAAATCTGCTTGGTACATTGTGGTGTTGAGTGCATGACAGACCTTTGATGACTTACCAAACCTCTTCCTCTTGGATATCCTGGTCTCATGAATGACAGCATCTTGAGGAATTTTCTCAAGTCAGAAATTTAGCAAGTCCCCTTGATTCCTCACTTTGAATGACTTCCACACAAAATCTTCTGTCACCTAATCCCAGCAATATTGCCTTTAAATATCTCAAAAATTTCCCTTCCTTTTTCACCTCATTGTCAGCCACTACCTAGCTTCAGACAATTCTAATTCCTCATCCACTCTACTCAAAACAGCCTCTTAATCATTTTCTGTCTTTAATCTATTCCTAGCCACAATTTAACTTCTACATTTGAGTAAGTTTGAACCTTAAATTGCAAATATAACTGTGTCATTATCCTACTCAAAATCCTTTAATGACTTTCTAATGCCTGCAAGGCTCTATTTCAAACTCTTTGATCTGATAGAAAAGGCCCTTTGTGATTTGGCCCCAACTTCTACACTTCAAGTCTCTTACTCACTACTTTTTACTATTTAGGGTCCTGTGCTCATCAATCTTCAAATCAGTCTTTGTCTCTTTCCTTCCTTCACTTTCTATTATCACACACACACACACACAAACACACACACACACACACACACACATACACACACGAGACACACATGCTCATGCACCTTTGTATCCAGAGCACTGTCTCTCTTGCCATTTCACTTAGCCAACTCATGTTTTAAGACTCCCTTGTTCTTCACAGACACCACTTTTCTGGCAGGTGAAAGCTCTATTTGACCTCTGAAATTTACCTCTAAGTTATATGCACTTTCTATATGTCTCCATAGCATATTTTTCATACCTCTTCCATAACATTTAACAGAATGTATAATAATTTGTTTGATTTTTACTCAGCAGTTGTTAATTTCAGAGTATTGTCATATTCAGATATTTTTTGTTTTAATTTTTTATCTCTAGCACTTCATCCATTATCTGCACATAGTAAATGGGAAGGTTTTTAAGTATTAATGAAAGAACAAGTGAGCATATAAAGGGATGAAAGAGTTACCTGTTTTTCTTTGCCCTGAACACTTCCTTTGGGACATACATTGTTAGAATTATATATCTCAGTCCTTTATTTTCTAGATTTAGAGAAAAGTATGCAGTCCAATTGTTTCACGTAGGAGATGTCAATAGATCCTCAATGCTCACTTAGAATATTTTAGGTAATAGTCAAGCATCAGCGGTTTCAGATTAAAATTTAGATTATATGATTTAATTAAGGGCAGTGTAGGAGAAATTAACTTGTTGTCCTGGTAGTGATTGGCTATGGCCTATCCAGGATCCTCTTACCATGTCATCCATGTCGGGCTCACTTCTGTTTTATTTAAGTGCCAACCTTGCCCAGGATTTAGACTTAAATTCCTATCAGTCTAAGCCAATCATGTAGTTCCAGGTTCCATGTCAGTGATTTGTTTAGTGGTCAAGCTAATAGGAGGAAATGTCTCTTGAGGAGTTTCTGAGAAAGATTGTATGCTCTTAATTAGGAAGAAGGAGTCCTTTTACATGAGGTAGAGGGTTTTACCTTCTTATGTTAATGGTAGAATAGTAACAATCACCCCGAGACCAGGTACACCAGTCTGAGACCAAGGCCACACATTTGGAATACCACAGTGAATAGATTAAAAAAAAAACTGCATTTTTTATAATAATATGAAGTTGTTGACCTAGCCACCCTTGTTCACCCAGTACTGAGAATTTTTGGTATGTGAGATGATAAATTGTCTTTATTGTTCACTCTGGATGAAGTATGATTTTATGTTACTTGCAGCAATAATTATCTTCATTGTTAAAGATGATATTAAATTATTCAAAGTAATGAAATGCATCTGATTCGGGTTTTTAAATTCTTTCTTTGACTGTCCGAATCACAAATTGAACTCTTTGAATATTATGATAACCTTCCCTTTTCTCAAAATTCAGTCCAATTACTTGAATGTTAAATAAAACAAATAAAAGTTAATAATACAGATGAAATGGCAGAGTATGAAGTGTTGAGAACTAAATTTAGTCACCTGATAAATGTGTGATACATTAAGATTTGACAGAAGTTTCAAATAAATATTTGAGGAAACATGATCTTAAGCTTCTCATACAATATTCACTTGAGCTGTACTGCATAATCTCACCTCACTAAAATATGAGTTTAAGATGAAGTAACACAAAACAATAAAAAATAGTATGACCAAGGAAATATAATTTTCTAAACATTAAGAAATTATTATGTAATTTCATTTGTATTTTAAATATGCAATAAATATCACATATATATTTTCATATTATTAATTAATCAGGGAAAAGAAGGAAATAATATTTCTTGTATAATAATTGTTTAAAGTAAATTTGCTTTATCACTCAATCTGTCATATATATAATATTGAATATAAACATTAAATTAATTTGATAGAACTCAAATATATTAATTTAGATAATTGTCAATTGGGGGTATATTATTTTGCAGGAAATAAGAAAACAAATAATCATTTCAACAAAAATAACCACCTTTGAAATACTGATGATTTTTCATTTATACACTTAAGGAGTTCAGAAAAATAAAGTAAAATGTTGATTTTGATGACCAGTAGCCAAAAGATGATCCAGGTTTGTCCACCTCCAAAATTTATGTAATTCCAATCTATACTCCACTGCATACTATCAGATGGGACACTTACTGTTTAGTAAGATCAGTAAGAACTGATTGTATCCCTTCTTGATGACACTTTTTAGATTTCATTTTGGAAGAGATACCCATTTGGCCTGGAGAAAGGCAAACCATGATTAAATGTTGATCAGAAAGATGGCTAGGACATGGAAAATTATCATGAAATATTAAACAGCATTTTAATGATATTAATAATCATCATTATTCCATGAGTGCAAGAATAAAAATAGCAGGTTTATTTATCCTACACAAAATATTTCATTTTCAGTTCCCTAAGATATTTCCCCATGCAATGATGGTAAACTTTATACCAAGATATCATTAAAAAAATCGTGATGCAACATGGAGGCTTAAGTGGGTAGAAGAAGAATAAATGAAACAAGATGGGATTGGGAGGGAGACAAACCATAAGTGACTCTTAATCTCACAAAACAAACTGAGGGTTGCCGGGGGGAGGGGGTTTGGGAGAAGGGGGTGGGATTATGGACATTGGGGAGGGTATGTGATTTGGTGAGTGCTGTGAAGTGTGTAAACCTGGTGATTCACAGACCTGTACCCCTGGGGATAAAAATATATGTTTATAAAAAATAAAAAATTAAAAAAAAAATCAACAACAACATGATTTACCATAAAGAAATTTTCTACAACAGATTTTCCATAAAACCATAAAATAATCTGCACATGTTGACTTTATAAACTAGGTTATATTAGATTATACTTTCAATTGTACTTGAATGGTTGGAAAACAGAATGTGATTATATAAACTTCTGTTTCAAGAAGGCAGACTGAGCCCATAAATTTATCTTGACTTATATATAGTAAAGAAGGGATACTTTCAACATCTCTGAAATTTTTGTGAGTTTATAGAAGAGAAAAAGTAAGTGACATTGGAAGTAAACTGTAGTAAACCTGCAACTTCTAGCTTAGATTCTTTAGATTTTAGAGTGACTATTGGGGTAATTAATAAAATTTCTGCAAAATACTTTTCCTTCTTCATCTATGAATATCAGTCCCCCAATAATCAGTGATTCACCATTGATTATTTACTAATTTACCATGATTGTAAATACAGAAGGAAAGTAAGTTTCAGCAAAATAAAATAAAGAGTTCACTTGTGAATATATTGTCATTGATATAAATGTGAAGTATCTTTGGGAAGACATCCAGGCAGAACATATAGTGGATATTTTTTGGGCCTCACTGCTAATTTTAGACCCTACAGTTTCCTAGTTCCTAAAATAAAATGCATTATATTTAACTTGCTCTGGTTAAAAGCTTAAACCATATTTTCAAGATTATTGCTTTTAAAATCTGTTCATGAGGACTCTTGGGGGGTGCAGTAAGTTAAGGATCCAACTTTTGGTTTTGGTTCAGACTCTGATCTCATGGTTGTGTAACTGAGATTCTTCTCAGGCTCTGGGCTAGGCAGAGTATGCTTTAGACTCTCTCTCTCTCTCTGCCCCTCCACCCCTCTAACCCTATCTGTCTCTCTCTCATAAATAAATAATTATTCTAAAAAATTTAAATAAAATCTGTACATGAATCACAATCAACTGGAATTTAATTCTAGAATTTAATCCTGAATTTCTCTCCAGAAATTCTAATTTGTTTAAGTCTTATAGATAGTAACCACTCAATAAACACTAATGAAGAGATGGAATGGACTATAGCAGGTGAATAGAAGAATAAATGAGTGAATGAAATAAGAATCTGTACACATGTATTTGTACTCTTATGGATAGCAGTTTAATATAGATATATATACTATATATACTGAGTTTTTTTTTCCCACACAGAGTTTAGCTTTTTATTCAATAGAAATGAGGGTTGTTATTGCTTTCTTTGATGCCTGTGTTACGAGTTGAACTAGAGCATCTTCCAACGTAACCGAGTGCTGAAATTACCAACACTATTTACATCCAGAGAGAGCATCATTACAACTTGTAACCAAAAGATATCAGCAATCTGATTGGCAACATTTTGTGAAGCAAGCTCTAAATCAATTAATCTTTCTTCAGTCACCATAATTGATGAGTTCTCACATAAATTCTCCTTTTTTTCTTCTAAAATTACCTTGTCAACAATAAAGGTAAGAGAAGTATGAAAGAACAAAGCACTTTGAAATGATTTTTATCCCCTATTGGTAGACACTTTCTTTGTGCAGTACTTCTTTTTAGTAGCATATCTGACACTGGACGTCTGACCTCTGCTACTCTAATAGTTGTTAATGGAAACCTCACCTCATGCAAAGATAAAATGGATTTTTGGCAGCTGTGAGAGATTATGAAGAGTAAGACCAATCTTAGCTGGAATAAGAAGAAAAGAAGGCATCTGTACCTTAAACTCCTCATCTGGTTTTCATTATACATCAAGCCTACATTTATTACAAAGAGGGTAGCCAAGAGACAGACATTGATAGGTCTTTGCACTTAGAATAAGAAGGCCAGTATTTGATGAAGTCTACTTTTCATCTTGACTTGAGTTCAAATGACTCTTAAATCTGTTTGAATTATACAGCATGAATTTGGGAAACAAACTAAAGAAGACCTCTAATTTTGTCCTTATCTGATTGGTTTGTCTTTTATTTTTATCTTGAGTATAGTGAAATCTTGGTTCTTCCAACTCATTAAAAGAAATAAGTGGTTCTATAAATCCCTAAAGTTTTATAAATAAAACTCATTTAAAATTGGTTTTATGATATGCTTTATATATTTATGTTTAATATAGTTTTGTTTGATGTCTTGAGAATTTGCAATATGACCAAACAAAGAAGAGAGTATACGCATGGTCCTGATACAGGAACAGCTTGGTATGAGGCTAATTTCCACTTTATTTATTTATTTAACAGACAGAGATCACAAGTAGGCAGAGAGGCAGGCAGAGAGAGAGGAGGAAGCATGTTCCCTGCTGAGCAGAAAGCCGGATGTGGGGCTTGATCCCAGATCCCTGGGATCATGACCTGAGCCAAAGGCAGAGGCCCAACCCATTGAGCCACCCAGGTGCCCCGCCCAAGGTCATTTTTTGTTGGGTTTTGTAGTGCTTATATATTTAAATGTTGTAACAGAAATAAAATACTGGCTTTTGAACATTTTCTGAAGTATTAATGCATTAATATAACTGTAAGTCTAGAATACACAATATTTTAGAAGAGTAGGAGAGGGAGGACAGAGGGCTTATATCTATGTATGTAAATCAAGGGAATAAAATAATGCAACCTACATATCTATTCATATCAGACATTTGAGTTGAAAGGAAGAATGGTAGCTTCAGAGGTAACATATTTGGAGAAATTTTGAGTTACTTTGAGAGAGCAGTAAGAGAAAGTGAGATCACAGAACATTAGGAAAAGTCTATTTGTGAAGAAAACCAATTCCTTTCAGTTCAATGTAATTTAAATAAACTTTATATATGAAGCTTATATGCCAGGCATTGCATTGTGTAAATATTGAGATGGATAATAGGGTATGACCCCTAAAATCAGTAAGTTAATAAATGAGAAGCTAGAAGTGTACAAATGATTTTATCTTGATGAGACTCAGAATGGTGAGACTATGGCTAAGCTTTTAGAATTTACATGTTCTTTTTTTTATTTAAAGTTATTGGCAGATAATGCATTCATGTGACTCACATAAAAAAGAAATAAGTAGGTATTTAGTGAAGAGTCCTCTTTCCATCTCTGTTCCCCTTAATATCAAAAAAAAGTTTAATAATTTATTTATCTTCTAGAGAATTTAATTTACATATGAAGCCAATATAAATATATATACCGTTTTCCCCATTTTTACAAAAATTATAGCATACCATATACATGTTCTGCATTTTGGTTGTTTTGTTCTACAAAAGATGTTGAAGATATTCCCATACTAAGGATGAATAGCTTCTATTTTTGTTTTGTTTTGTTTTCCAGATATGTGTTATTTCACTATATGGATATGTCATAATGCATTTAATTACCATTAAATTATGTTACAACAACAACAGCAACTGGGGAAGTTAGGTGACTCAGTCAGTTAAGCGTCCTACTCTTGATTTCAGCTCAAGTTATGACCTCAGGGTTGTGAGACTGAGCCTCAAGTGAGGCTCCATGATCAGTGGGGAATCTGCTTCTTTCCCTCTCCTGCCTGCTCCCCACTCACATATGTGTTCACTCCTTTTCTCTCTCTGTAATAAATTTATTTTTTTCAATTAAAATAAGTCTTAAAAGCAACAATATTCCTGCAATGTATAACTTTTTAAACATTTTATCCTCTTAAATATCTGCTGGTATATTTATATGATGAATTTTTATATGAAATTGCTTAAAGGGTATATATGTATATAACTATATGATAGTGACTAGGATTGCTCATCAGTACTACTGTTGTTCCTCTGAGTACCAAGTAAGCGTGCACTTCTTAATTCCTTGAGTGACATCTAGAGGGACCTGGCATTTCCTGAGATAATTATGTAACATAAAGGATTAATAATCTTTATTATTTTAGACACTGAACGTATTAGGTTTCACATAGATACATATTTCCTAATTGCCTTTCATAGGGAATATACAAGTACATATGCCTACCAAAACCATAGTCTTTGTTTTTTTTAAAGATCTTTATTTATTTGACAGAGAGAGACACAATGAGAGGGAACACAAGCAAGGGGAGTAGGAGAGAGAGAACCAGCCTCCCCACTGAGCAGGGAACCAATGCAGGGCTCAATCCCAGGACCCTAGAATCATGACCTGAGCTGAAGGCAGACACTTAATGACTGAAAGACCCAGATACCCCAAAACCATAGTCTTTAAAACATTGTTGATCTTTTTCTCAGTCAGATAGATTTTTAAAAGTTGTATTATGGGGGACCTGAGTGGCTAAGTCGGTTAACTGACTGCCTTTGGCTCAGGTCATGATTCCAGAGTCCTGGGATTGAGTGCTGTATCTGGCTCCCTGCTTACTGGGGAGCCTGCTTCTCCTGCCGTCCAGACTATTTGTGCTTTCTCTCTGTCACATAAATAAATAAAATCTTCTAAAAAATAAAAAAAAAAGTTGTATTACAATAGATTTTTAATTTGCATTTTCATTAATATGAGTGAAATTAAATAGCTTTTCCTGACTTGTATGTCTTTTTGTATGAATAATCTGTTCATTCTTTTCTATATTCAAATGAATTATTTTGTACACCTATTATGTAGCAGCCATTATTCTAGGTGCTAGAGAAATAGGAAATTAACAAAGTAATAAAACTTCCTTATTTAAATTTACCATTCTAGTGGGTATAGGAAAATAAGAAAAATATTTTTAAAATGCAAGTATTTGAGACAGGGATTACTGCCATAGAGAAAAATAAGAAGAGAGATATGTAGCTAATAGGTTGAAGTTGGTTTGCAATTATAAAATGTAATCCAGAAGCATAGACTAGAAGGGACTGAGGTGGTTAAGTTCAGTGGATATTCAGGGAAAACATTCCAGAAAAGAGAAACAGCAAATACAAAACACCTGACATAGAGTACACTTTGGTGCTAAAGGAGCTGCAAAGAATAGTGTGTCTAGGGAAAAAAAAAAAATGACTGAAGCAAAGGTATTAGATGAGGGCACAGCAGAAACAGGTCTAATTATACAAAACCCTATAGATCATTTTAAGGAGTTTGGTTTTTATGCTCCTGGAGATGATTGACCTGAAAGGTTCTATGATTGATGCTTAAAAGGATCATTCTGAGTGCTGTGTTCACATTCCATGGATTATTGTTATTTATGGTTTTAAAATTTTATTTCTTATGAAATGTAGCAAGTCTGTGTATATCAGGGAAATAAGCCTTTTGTCACATGAGTGGAATGCATTTTTGTTTTGTTTTGTCATTTGTTTTTATCTTTTTAAAAGTTTCTCACTGTCATCTTTTATTTTGTGATGCAAGAACTATTTTTTAATGTAGTCAGTTTTAGCAAAATTGCCTTTTCTTATTGCTGGATTTTAGTTAAAATTAACTTCTCTACTCCAAAGTTATAAAATATTCAAGATTTTATTCATTTATTTCACTGAGAGAGACACAGTGAGAGAGGGAATACAAGCAAGGGGAGTAGGAAAGGGAGAAGGCTTCCTGCTGAGCAGGGAGCCTGATGCAGGGCTGGATCCAGGACCCTGGGATCATGACATGAGCTGAAGGCAGGCTTAAAGACTGAGCCATCCAGGCGCCCCTTGCCTTCTTCTATTTAGAGATTTCTATGAAAAGAGAAAATGTCTTAGCTTATACAATCATATTCATACTGGGAGTCTCATTCACATTTACTTATCTAAGGCTTGTACAGAAATGTAGAAAGGTGACATTTGAATTTCTATATTTTTCTTTTCTTGTCTAAGAAAAAAAACAAGAATCTTTTTAGGAGCAAAAATACAGAACTAGTAAAATTTACAGCAGTTAAGAGCCAGGAAACTAAGTTTTCAATACATAAAGTTTTAGATTGTTTCACAATCAGCTACAAATTATTCTCAAAACATGAGTCTAAGTTCCTAAATCTGAATATTTAAGAATAAATTCATAGTAAATTTAAAATTAAAAAAATAATAATAAAGTTGTAATGTGATTAGAATGCTGATGGATAAGTTTTATTTAAAAAATCTTATCTAAAAATGTAAAAAAAGGATTAAGGATGCCTGGGTGGCTCAGTCAGTTAAGTATCTGCCTTTGGCTCAGGTCATCATCCAGGGGTCCTGGGATTGGGTCCCACATTGGGCTCCTTGCTCAGCAGGAAGACTGCTTTTCCCTCTGTCTGCTATTCCCCATGCTTATGCTCTCTCTTTTGCTCTGGCAGGTAAATAAATAAAAGCTATACATATTTAAAAAAAAACAAAAATAAATTAAAAATAAAAACATAATAAAGGATTAAATGACACCTGACCAACTAATTTTATCTACTTTATAGCTACTTCATCTTCTACTCTGAAGAACTACATCCAGTCATTGGCAATAAAATTTATCAAACAAGTGCAAAGTACCAAATAAGCTAAGTAGAGGTTATGTAATTATTAATTTATGAATTCACTTATTAGTCATTCATCACAGATATATCCATTCACCAAATAATTTTGTATCACCCATTTTATGTAGCTAATTAAGGTACTTATGGCCCTGCCCTTGAAGAACTTAACAGACTACTGGAGAAACAAACACTAAGAAAGTAGCTGAAAATGCTTAAGCTTTATTTGTCTAGGAAAGGATTCACAGGACTCTGTGTTTGTTTGCTTGTTTGTTTGTTTGTTTATTTTCAGGTCAGTAAGTTACATTTAATTTTTTGTTTTTTAATGTGTGGCAGATGTAGTTCTCTTTTTTTATCTTTTTAAAAAAATTAACATATAATGTATTTGTTTCAGGGGTACAGGTCTGTGATTTTTCAGTCTTACACAATTCACAACACTCACCATAGCATATACCCTCCCCAGTGTTCATCACCCATTCACCCCATCCTTTCCATTCCCCTCCCCACCAGCAACATTCAGTTTGTTTCCTGAGATTAAGAGTCTCTTATGGTTTGTCTCCCTCTCTGGTTTCACTTTGTTTCATATCTCTCTCACTTCCCCTATGATTTTCTGTCTTGTTTCTCAAATTTCTCTTACCATATGAGATCATATGATAATTGTCTTTCTCTGACTGACCTATTTCACTCAGCATAATAGCCTCTAGTTCCAACCATGTCATTGTAAATGGCAAGATTTTGGCTTTTATTTGTTTGTTTTTTAAATCTGACTTCACAGTAGCAGAAAGGTTGTCCAACAAGGGGAAGATAAATGTTTGAAGAAAAATGAAAGTCCTAGAAGATTCTAATTTTGAGACCCAGGGGATAGTAGGTTTCAGATGCGTGGACGCCTATATTCTGCCACAAGGGCACTGAAAACCTGATTGCCCCCAGAATGGGGTATTGCCTCAAAATAGGAAACTAAACTACTAAACTACACTAGGGGGGAAAAAATAAATAAAACAAAAACAAGCTATGGAGATTCTGACAGAGAGGAAATAGATGCCAAGGATGCAAAATGTGCTTAAAATAAACTATTTATTTTGGAAAGTAAGCAATTCCAAGGTAACTGCAGTGGGCTGAAGTCCTGATGATTTACCCCAGGAGTCTTAATGTGTTTTTTTGTTTGTTTGTTTGTTTGTTTGTTTGTTTAAAAAAAAAAAAAAGAGAGAGAGAGAAAGGGGCTCTCTACAATGACTCAGAATTTACTTCCAGCCAACCCTGGTGAGTATAAGCTCAGCCAGTCTTGATTTGATGTAGAAAAACCTATTCCTGGAACTCAAATGTCATGCAAAAAATATTTATTGGTCACCGCAGAGTGACATTTAATGGGTCTGTTTCTACTTAGTAATGGATTCTTTTGTAATTGGCTTTCTAAGAAATTTTTTTTCTCCTTGTAACATGTGGAGTATAACCCCCCCATTATAATAGGAGGAGAGATCTGATGCAACTAACATATGGCAAAATGCAGAGTTTCAAGTGGCATTTTACTGATAAGCCAAAATAACAGATTAACAAGTTTCAATGAGCAGAATATAAGTCTCAGTTTTCGGGGAGACAAAGCACTGAGCAAGTGGAAAAAGTTGCTGTTAACATGTAATAAGTACCTGGGGCAAGATATACTGCAAAGCATATTTGAGAAAAACTCCTTAAAAATACCACTTGGGAAAACGTGCTAATTTAAATTAAAGTTTAAGCAAATGTGGTTGGAGAGATAGTGAAATTTCTCTCAGTAAAGTGAAACTAATATCACCTAGAAATCTACCTCACCTCAGTAATTGAGGAAAATTTGACCTGAGTTCCCATGTCATAGTCTGGATATTTCTAACACTCTTCCTTTCACTATTTGTAACTCCTGCTTTCCTCTTCTGTCTCTGCTCTGGTAGCCATGTGAGATTTTAGAGATCAACTTCCAATTGAAAGTAAAATGTTAGTCCTGAATACTGTACATTGTATCTCCATGTGATATTTATTTTATAATTGGAAATTTGTACCTTTTAATTCCTTCCCTTATTTCACTCTTACGCCCAACTCCACTCCTCTGGCAACTACCGGATTGTTCTCTGTATTTATTAGTCTTTATCTGTTTTTTGTTTGTTTGTTTGTTTGTTCATTTGTTTTGTTTTTGAGATTCCATATACAAGTGAAATCATATGGTGTTTGTCTTTCTTTTTCTGATTAATTTCACTTAGCATGATACCCTTTAGGTCCATCCATGTTGTTGAAAATACAAAATCTCATTCTTTTTTTATGGATGAGTAATATTCCAATATATATTTATATATATTATATATATTTCATATATATTATTAGATATGTATTTATATATTAGATATTTTAGATATATAGATATAGATATCTAGATAAATTTGATATATCTACATAGATATATTTAGATATATTAGATACATATAATCTCATCTTTATCCATTAATCTATTGATAGACACTTAAGTTGCTTCCATATCTTGGCTGCAAAATAATGCTGCAAAAATCATAAAGGTGGGGCGCCTGGGTGGTTCAGTGGGTTAAGCCTCTGCCTTCGGCTCAGGTCATGATCTCAGGGTCCTGGGATTGAGCCTCGCATCAGGCTGTCTGTTCAGCAGGGACTCTGCTTCCCCCTCTCTCTTTGCTGCCTACTTGTGATCTTTCTCTCTGTCAAATAAATAAAATCTTAAAAAAAATCATAAAGGTACATATATTTTTTCACATTTATTATTACTCATTTTATTTTGGAGTTGGGTAAATACTCAATAGTGTAATTACTGGATCATATGGCATTTATTTATTTATTTATTTTAAAAAGATTTTATTTATTTATTTGATAGACAGAGATCACAAATAGGCAGAGAGGCAGGCAGAGAGAAGGGGGAAGCAGGCTCCCTGCTGAGCAGAAAGCCCAATGTGGGGCTCGATCCCAGGACCCTGGGATCATGACCTGATCTGAAGGCAGAGGCTTTAACCCACTGAGCCACCCAGGCACCCCTCATATGGCATTTATATTTCTAACGTTTTGAGGAACCGCCATACTCTTTTCCAGAGTGGTTATACCAATGTATGTTCCAACCAACAGTGCACAAAGTTTTCCATTTCTCCACATCCTAGCCAATGCTTGTTATTTCTTGTCTTTTTGATACTAACCATTCTGACTGGCAAAGGGTGATACTTTATTGTTCTTTTTATTTGTATTTCTCTGATGACTAGTGGTGTGGAGTATCTTTTCAGATTTCTTTTGGCCATCTGGATGTCTTCTTTGGAATAATGTCTATTCCAGTCCTTTACCCATGTTTAATTGGGTTTATTTTTCTTGGTATTGAGCTGTATATGTTCTTTATATACTTTGGATATTAACCCTTTATCAGGTATATCATTTGAAAATATCCTCTCCCATAAGTAGGTTGCCTTTTTGTGTTGTTTATGGTTTCCTTTGTTGTACAAAAGATTTTATTCTGGTGTAGTTTCAATAGTTTATTTTTGCTTTTGTTTCTCTTGCCTGAGGAAACATATCCATACACATGTTTCAAAGGCCAGTGTCCAAGAGTTTACTGCCTGTGTTCTCTTGTAGCAGTTTTCTGGTTTCAGGTCTCACATTTGTGTCTTTAATCCATTTTGACTTTATTTTTGTGTATGGTATAAAAAAGTGCTCCAGTTTTATTCTTTTACTTGTAGCTGTCCAGTTTTCTTTACACCATTTATTGAAGAGACTATCTTTACACTGTATATTCTTGCCTCCTTTAGATTTACCTAGATTTACTGATTTTATAAGCATGAGTTTTTTTTTTTTTTTTCTGGATTTCCTATATTATTCCTTTGGTTTACGTCTACTTTTATGCTAATACTGTAGTGTTTTGCCTACCATAGCTTTGTAGTAAATCTTGAAATCTGAGATTGTAACACCTCCACATTTGTTATTTTTTTTCCAAGATTGTTTTGGCTATTTGGGATCTTCTGCTGTTCCATACAATTTTAGGATTATTTGTTCTAGTTCTGAGAAAAATTCTATTATTATTTTGATGTGCCTTGTGGTGAATATATAAATTGTTTTGGGTAGTATGGTCATTTTGACAATATTATTCTTCCAACCCACAAGTGTGAAATATTTTTGTATCATCCATTATGTCTTTCATTAATTTCCTGTAGTTTTCAGAGTACAGTTCTTTTACCTCTTAGGTTAAATTTATTCCAAGGTAAGATTTTATGTCTTTCTGTAATATTTTTAGTGATTTCGTTTTTCTCATGTTCTATTTAGTAACAAAAAAAAAAAAAGAGAGAGAGAGAGACAGAGAGAAACAGGTGCCTAAGGAAGGTTTTCAAGCAAATATTTGGGTCCATGGTCCCTTCTCAAATGTTCTTTCAATGGCTTTATCTAAGCATGGAGGCGTTATGCTCCTTTGGTAATGCCTTCAGGAAAATATCCAAGTCACTACACTATTCTGTGAGGTTATTTTTTGACTGATGAATTTCTTTAACCCTCAGGCCATATCAACTACTCATGAGTCTGCCTAGCCAAGAGCAATTTTAAGATGCAGCCCAATTTTGGATAAAATATAATACCATATGTATCTGAGACTCAGTGAAATATAACAATAGTCTTTTGCCAATAGCAAAATCATGTAGAGAACAGTTTTCTGCATGGTAACCAGCAGTCAGTGATACTAGATATTCATATTCAAACCCATTGTTTGTAACAGCAACCACAAGAGCAAAAAACTGCCCTTTGCTGGCAGTTTGGAAACCCATAAGGAACAAAAGGAATGCTCTGGAATGAGCTGAGAGTCTGTGATTTGATTGATGGACATAAACCAAGCAGTTCATGCTTAGCTGGTGTTACAGCTAAGCTTTTGAGTCCTTCTGGGTGCAGCACTTTGGAAAAATACTATAACATGTCATTAAAACACACCTAATTTATATTGCAGTTCCACATTTACATATCACAACAGTGTAACATTTTATTTCTGTTAAATCATACTACTTCTTGAACAATTTTCAATAATATTTTCTACCACACTTCAGATTTTTATTTATTTTATTTTGACTGTGAACAAGATGAAATCTAGACAAAGCCATAAATATTTATTTTCAATTATATTATTTTACTATTTCACTTATTTTTTTCTTTAAGTTCTTTGGTGAAATGAGTTGAGTCTTGATAAATTATACAATGAGTCGTGAAAGTAAAAAAAACAAAAAGTAGAAGTAATCTTTGTAAAGAAACATTTTATAACACAGCTCGTCTCAGGGGAGGTGATGGAGCTGGGTATCAGATAAGAAATAAAGGTCTGGGGCACCTGGGTGGTTCAGTGGGTTAAAGCCTCTGCCTTAGGTCATGATCTCAGGGTACTGGGATAGAGCCCCGCATCAGGCTCCCTGCTCAGCAGGTAGCCTGCTTCCCCCTCTCTCTCTGCCTGCCTCTCTATCTACTTGTGATCTCTGTCTGGCAAATAAATAAATAAAATCTTTTAAAAAAAGAAATAAAGGTCTTTATTTTTTTAATTTTTAATTTTTATATTTTATTAACATATAATGTATTATTTGCTTCATAAAAAATAGAATTAAAAATTGAATAAATTGCGGAGAAAGGGGAACCCTCCTACACTGTTGGTGGGAATGCAAACTGGTGCAGCCACTCTGGAAAACAGCATGGAGGTTCCTCAAAATGTTGAAAATAGAACTGCCCTATGACCCAGCAATTGCACTATTGGGTATTTACCCTAAAGATACAAATGTAGTGATCCAAAGGGACACATGCACCCGAATGTTTATAGCAGCAATGTCCACAATAGCCAAACTATGGAAAGAACCTAGATGTCCATCAACAGATGAATGGATCAAGAAGATGTGGTATATATACACAATGGAATACTAGGCAGCCATCAAAAGAAATGAAATCTTGCCATTTGCAACAACATGGATGGAACTAGAGCGTATCATGCTTAGCGAAATAAGTCAAGCAGAGAAAGACAACTATCATATGATCTCCCTGATATGAGGAAGTGGTGATGCAACATGGAGGCTTAAGTGGGTAGAAGAATAAATGAAACAAGATGGGATTGGGAGGGAGACAAACCATAAGTGACTCTTAATCTCACAACAAACTGAGGGTTGCCGGGGGGAGGGGGTTTGGGAGAAGGGGGTGGGATTATGGACATTGGGGAGGGTATGTGATTTGGTGAGTGCTGTGAAGTGTGTAAACCTGGTGATTCACAGACCTGTACCCCTGGGGATAAAAATATATGTTTATAAAAAATAAAAAATTAAAAAAAAAATTGAATAAAAAGTCACTTGGAAAGCTTTAGAAAATGCCTATCCTTTCCATCCTTTGAAATTAATAATTAGCATGTCATTAACATGTCTAGAAAGAGAGAAATTGCATAAAATCAATTAGGAGATCCAAATTTATAGCTTAACTTTCCCCTCTGATTAGACCCTATGTTGTATTCTTTTGCTTTGTTGTGCCTAATAGAAGCACCAGAATCATAATTAACATTGTTAGGCAACGTTCATCTGAACGATCCAGAACTAGGCATGAGACTAAATGGGTTTCTTTAACCTGGGATCATTCTGAACATTTTTGGATTCATATTAAACTAGTTTAAGAATAAAAAGAAAATTTATTGTAAGACTACTGAGAGTTTTGTAGGATCTGTGGCAACTCTGGGACTTTAGGAAGAGTGAAACTGTGTTGCCAGAATCTCTCTCTCACTCTCTTTCTGTGTGTGTGTGTGTGTATTTCTTTTCTTCTTTTCTTTTTTTTTTTCTTTTCTTTTGTTACTCATCTATTTGTTATTCAGTTCTGTTTGTCTTTCCCTAGATGAATTCTTTCCTTCTGTACTCATGTCTTGCACAGGTTTTATCACAATATACTATAAGGTGATGCCTTATATTCACATCATAGCTCTGTGACTTAAAAAGCAATGACATTTACTTCACTGGGTTAAATGAGAACAATCTTAGAAACAATACTAGTTGGCCAAGATTATTTTCCATGCCTTCCCTGTGTGAAATCTGGTGGACAGGGATACTAATTGGCCAGACCTGAACTACATACCCTCCTCTGTGATAAAGGGTATGTGACCATCCTGTTGCTGGGGAATGGAGAAAGGAATCAGGTCAAGAAGACTAAAGAATCTATTCATCCTTTTTGATGGCTGAATAGTATTCAATTGTATCAACATGGATGGGCCTAGAGGGGATTATGCTAAGTGAAGTAAGTCAAACAGAGAAAGACAATTATCATATGGTTTCAGTTACATGTAGCACATAAGTGATAGCACAGAGGACCATAGCAGAAGGGAGGGAAATCTGAAGGGGGGGAAACCAGAGAGGGAGGTGAACCATGAGAGACTATGGGCACTGAGAAAATGAACAGAGGATCTTAAAGGGGAGGGGGGAGGGGGTAACAGAGTAATGGGTATTAAGGAGAGGATGTGTTGAGGTGTTCACTTGGTGTTATATGTAACTAATGAATCATTGAACACTACATAAAAAACTAATGAGGTACTATACAGTGGTTAACTGAACATAAAAAAAAAGACTAAAGTAGTAGAAAACCTAGGGAATTTAGGAAGATACTTTGATTTGTTGAGAATAATATAGCCCACAATTTAGAATTTTAAAAAGTATTCATTAGAATTAACATAATAGGATAATTCTTGTTATATATAAGATGAGATTCTGATAACAAGTCCCAGTTTCTTCTTCCCTCTCCTTACTAATATTATCTGGATTCTTTAGTGTTCTGTCTTAAAATATTCTGTCATCATGCAAAAATATGAGTACTGCAGCAATACCTGTATGTCAACAAAGAGGACAATTCTTCTCGCTTCTCCATGGTCTATACCTTCAATAATGGCAACTGAATGCAAACTATGCTTATTTACTCAACTTAAAGCACCTGCCAAATTTAGACTCAGTTTAGCATACATCCTATTTTGAAAATGTTGTTGCTCTTTTATCCTTTATTTCTTGATATTTTTGTTTGCTTTCTTATTACATTAACAGATTCTCTTTCCTTATATCTCCTTACCTAAAACTCCCTTTACCTTTTTAAAAACATAATTTGTTGTATTATGTATTAATTTTTTTTAAGATTTTATTTATTTATTTGACAGAGAGAAATGACAAGCAGGCAGAGAGGCAGGCAGAGAGAGAGGAGGAAGCAGGCTCCCTGCTGAGCGGAGAGCCCGATGCAGGGCTCGATCCCAGGACCCTGAGATCATGACCAGAGCCGAAGGCAGCGGCTTAACCCACTGAGCCACCCAGGCGCCCCTGTATTATTTATTAATTTTTAGTGTTTTTCTTTTTTAGTTGGAATCAGGTTACAAAGTTGTATATATTTTAAGTGGTTTGTCCATAACTCTCTGCAATATGCTGTGTTATTTTAATTGACAATTGTACAATATTACCAAATGTTCAGGAATATAAATATCATATTAAAGAAGAAATGGTTGTTATATACACTTAGATTACAGAGATATTATTTGACAGTAACAAATTAAGTAAACATCACCGTATATTAATTAACAAAGATAGAAATGGTAGACAGGGCATGCAAAGATGAGCAGAGAACATCACAATTTCCACTCTAATGAAAATCATGTTTCATTATTTGAGAATATATCAGTCAAACAAGCATAAAGTTCCAATGGTGATAAAGGTTTTAGAGTTGTGTGAGATACAGTTATTATTTAAGAATTAAGGAGTTATTTGTGGCAAGACATTTGGTGACAAGGAATCAAAGGTGTCCTTAAATCATGTAACATCTTCAAACATACTAATTTTGTTTTAAGTCCTGCCATCTATTGTTTTGGTTAGTCAAAAACTGGTCTTTACTTATTTGTGTTAAATTTATGGACTCCTCAATACATAATAATGTACAAGTATGAGATATTGTGTCAAGGATTATCTTAGCTTTTGAAATTTTCTCTTATTTTCATTTTATTTTTGTTGTTTCTTATTTGTATCCCACTTCTGATTTATAATATCAAATGTTACATATCTCTAAAAGCCACTTCAAATCAAGTTAAGTCCTTTAAAACAAGGCAGAAAATTAAAAAATATATATAATAAAAAGCATAAAAAGTAGGTAATTACATTATGACAAACTTGTGAAACTCTTCTTCAATTTTCCAGCACATTTCTATATGTAGAACCTTGTAGAGCCTCTAAGTTTTCAGTAGAGCATTGGAATAAATCAAGAACACAGTCACCAGGAAAAAAAAAAAAAAAATCCAAGACACTCCATTGTATGAATGTCTCAGATTCCTTACATATACCTCAACCTGAATTTTGTATGATAAAGGCAATTCCCATATGCTTCTGGCTGGTGTTCCCTGGGTTACTCTTAATGAATATATCTTGTAGCCTAACATTTGGAATGGCTCATATGTGATACTGGCAGAGCTTCTCAAGATGCCAGATGTGCCATCTGTGTTAGTTCAGGTTGTGAAAATCCATTTATTTAATTTTGACATGGTTAGTGGTTTGGAGAACTTTCATGTGGGCTTTAATTTAATGCCAGTTTTGTCTGAGTCTATGTCTGCCAGTCTCTGAAAGAACATGGTGGCCTTTCTTTGTTTATGGAATTTAACATGTCAAACATCACTAAATGGAATGCTTTAAAGGATCAGAGTATGTAGAAAACTTTTATTGTATGCTACCTTTTCTTATCTACTGACTTATTTTAAATCTGCATATTTTTAGTAATTAACCAAATTGATTTATGTTTAACTTCTTCATGTTTCAGTATTTCAGTCATAATTAAGTTATTAAAATTCACAATGAAACATTTTTAGGCCCTTTTGATGAATAAAAATATAACCATGAGTGCCTGGGTGGTTCAGTTGCTTAAGCATCTGACTCTTGATTTCCACTCAGGTCCTGATCTCAGGGTCCTGGGATCAAGTTCTGTGCTATGGAATCTGCTTGAGTTTCTCTCTCCATCTCCCTATACCCCTCCTCCTGCTCTTTCTCAGTCTCCAAATAAATAGATAAAATCTTAAAAAAAAAAAAAAAAGAATGTAACCAGACAAAGCAGCATCTGTCTTTTCTCTGACTCTCTCTCTCTTTCTCTCTCTCTCAATCTTTCTCTTTCTCTCTTTTTTTTCTTCCCAAAACAGAAGTTAACCTACCTCTTTAAATAGGCAGGGAGAAAATGCCATTGCATGGCTTAAAATTGTTCTTGATTTTTTAAAAAATATTTCATTTATTTATTTGACAGAGAGAGAAAGAGAGATCACAAGTACACAGAGAGGCAGACAGAGAGAGGGGGAAGCAGGCTTCCTGCCAAGCAAGGAGCCCAACACAGGGCTCAATCCCAGGACCCTGAGACCACGACCTGAGCCAAAGGCAGAGGCTTTAACCCACTGAGCCACCCAAGCGCCCCTTGTTCTTGATTTTTTTTTTTTTAGTGATTTTTTAAAAAGATTTTATTTATTTATTTGACAGAGAGAGAGAACACAAGCAGGCAGAGCAGCAGGCAGAAAGAGAGGAAGAAGCAGGCTCCCAGCCGAGCAGAAAGCCTGATGTGGGGCTTGATCCCAGGACCCTGAGATCATGACCTGAGCTAAAGGCAGAGGTTTAACCCACTGAGCCCCCCAGGCACCCCTGTTCTTGATTTTTACGTGGAAAAAAAGATGAGCAAAAATATCTTTACGTCATTTTTTTTTTCTGAAACCCATCAAAAAGAAGAAATAACATTTTCACAGTTCAAGCCACAAACTACAAAAAAGAGCAGCCAAATACATGAAAAGTAGACCAAATGAAAGGACAGTTCAGAGAACACATGTATCTCAGTAGAACTTTGGCAGCCAAAGAGTTTCATGATCCCAGTGTTGTCAAATATGTTACTTGGAACCATAACCTAGGAATAAGTATCAGCAACAGACGTATCCCTAGGTTCATGCCACGATACAATGTAGTAGGGGAAGACAGACTGACCAACTATGGAAGCAGCAGAATGCCAGTGGGCACAGGTGTGGAGTGTAAGTAGAATGGACAGTTACTAGCTTTCGAGCTGCTAATCACAGGTGGCTAAAAGGGAATACATAATTGTTAAGTTATTTCACAGACACAGGCACATTCATGCACAAAAAGGCTTACTGACTTTAATTATGTGTTAAGCTAATTTTCTACTCACTCAAGAGCATGGGAGTTATGGAGAAAAACTCATTGGCATAAATGCATAGAAGAGATGATTAGGACTCCATACATGATTTGAAGGTTCTTGTATTCCCAGTTAACTTCTGTGGCCAGTCTACATATTATTTGGAAAACAAAACCAAAAATCTTCAAAATTCTCTTATTTTAAAAAACAATAATCTGAAAGAGACCAATAGGAAGCTGTTTTTGGCTTCATAGTAAAATGGAAATTTTCATTCACTCACCTGGGAAAAAAGAGCCTGGGTAAAATACTGTTTAAATATTTAAATGCATCATTGTGTTGGCAAAAATGGAAGATATCAGATAGAAACCAATAATTATCAGTAGTTACATTAAATATAAATAGAACCAATAATCATTCAAAGACAAAAATTGTCAATATTAAACCAAGTGATAGCAAATTACAAAAACCACAACTGAAAACAGAATTCTGGAATCCTTCACTAAATAATAGGTCAATGTATATTTTAAATGTAAGGAAGGTTAAAAATTTTTTTGTGCAGTGACACCTGTGTGGCTTAGTTGGTTAAGTGTCTGCCTTTGGCTCAGGTCATAATCCAAGGGTTTTGGAATTGAGTCTCATATTGGGCTCCTTATTCAGCAGGGAGACTTCTCCCTATGCCTGCTGCTCCCCCTCCTTATGCTCTATCTCACACTTTCTCTATGTCTTGCAAATAAAGAGATAAGATTAAAAAAAAGTGCTTTTTTTTTTAATGCAAGCATTAAAGTTTAAAAAACAAAGATAAGGCATAAGATATGATTGACATAGCTCTACACCCAACTCTAACATAATTCATACCTTCGCAATTACACATTAAACCTGTATCAAAACTGATTATATGCTTTGACTTCAGGAAACTCTCAACAAATTTCATAGGATTGAAATCATTCAAATCTCTTCTTCTGATTACAGTAGAACTGAGTAATAAATTAAAAAAATAAATAAGGACAAAAGTGTAACAATGAAATGCCCAAATATTTGGACATTTTTAAACTTCCAAGTAAATGAGAGAAAAAAAGAATAAAAGGATAAATATGAAAACATTTTAAAGTGAGTGATAGCAAAAGTAAAGCATATCCACATGTTATGGTATGAAGCTAAAACTGCTTACAGAAAAACATATAGCCTTACTTGTATATTAGCTGATAATCCATTATATAGAATTAAGGGAAAAAAAGGAGAATGTTAAACACAATAAATTTACATCAAAAGAAACTAAGAAGTGTATACTTCAAAAATATTGATAAATAAAAATGACAAAGAAGAAATTAGCAAAATCAAAAACTGATTGTTTATAAAATAAATTGATAGAAATTTGCAAGATTAACAGATCAAGAAAAATATATCATTACTACAGATGTGAGGAAGGAATTGTTATAGACAATAATATTATAATTCAGGAAATAATAAAATAGACTAAAATGATGAATCTTTAAAAAACACGTAAGAAATAGAAACTTGAATATTGCTGTATCATTTAAAATCAAATCACTGGCTCTGTTGAGTTCTCTGGGAAGCATATGCTAAAGCATTGTTAGGTTCTTAAGTTTATTGGGAAAGGGGTCTCTGGGTGGCTCAGTCAGTTAAGCATCTGCCTTCAGTTTGGGTCATGATCCTAGTGTCCTTGGATGGAGTCCCACATCCAAGTGCCCCATGAGGATCCCTGCTCAGCGGAGAGCTTGCTTCTCCCTCTCCCTCTACTCCTCCAGCTTGTGCATGTTCTCTCTCTCTGTCAAATATATAAATAAAATATTTAAAAAATTAATGAGAAATAATAATTGGGAAAATATAAGAAAGAAAGCATAAATGCTCTCATATTGTTTTACTGGTGAACATTTAATGAAAACAACATTTAATTAAAAAAAAAATACAGGAATCTTAAAGACTTCCAGAAAATAGAAGAGAAAACATTTTCCAACTCATTTTGTGAAGCCAATGAAACCATAATGTTCAAATGTGACAAAAACATTACAAAAAAAAGAAAATTACAGACCAGTATTTTTTTGTGAAAATATGCAGAAAATTCCTTTAAAAATGTTAATAGAGATAATCTAGCAATAGAATATAAGTTAATACATCATGGCCAAGGGGGTTTCATTTTAGAATGGTGAGTTTACCATTCAGAATTGACCTGTTGCATTTTCCACATTAATTGATTATAAGAGAAAAATTATATAGTTATTTTAATAGATATGCATTTTCTAAAACTCCTACTTAATGTCCGTTAATGTTAGAACTTTTCATGAAACTAATGAAATGAAAGTTTCTGATTTATAAAAAACATTTGCAAAATGTCCGTGAATGTTGTGTAGAAACAATGAAGTACCTCATCTACTGTTCACATCATTACCAAAAAAATAACTTGATTTAGATAACAGACCTAAACATAGTAGCTAAAACTATACAGTTTCTAGAAGAAAGTATAGGTGGCTATCTGATTGACTTCGTAGGAGATAAAATTTTCTACAACAGGAAACATTAAGCAATTATCACAAAAATTGTAAAGTAAGCATCATACTTAAACGATAGTTACCAATGTAGGAAAGACATTAGGGTTTGAAGGTGATGACCAAGAAAGGGTTCTTGAGACATCTCAAGATGTTGTTTATTAATTACTTAAATAATATATAATATTATATATTATGTATATTAATTAATAATTATAAATATATATTTATATTTAAATATAAATATATATTATATATATAATATGGTTTATTAAAGCACAGGGACAGAAAGAGCTGCAATGGGGTCATGAGGAGTAGCCCATTATATACTTTTAAGTAGGGAGGGGGTTAGAGATAGCATAAGTCTCTAAGAAATTTTGGAATCAAGGTTTCTAGGACTTTGAGGGGACTAGCTATTATTGGGAAAAGGTCATTTATCACTGTCTAATAAAACCTTAGTCATGAGACCCTTCAGATATATATCGATGGATCATATTCTTGGAGGTTGATTATCAACATGCATCTTGGGGGAAGTGGGTTAGAGATAAAGGAAGTTTCCAAAATGATTTTTATATATTAAAGTTGACTTACAGAATCCTGAAGGGGGTGGGGAGTGAGGGATCAGGCTAGGATTAACTTTTGCCCTTAGCAAAGTGTCAACATCCAGGCAGTTGAGTCCCTTGAGGAATGTCACTCTGCTTGTTACAAGGTCTTGTCAAGGGGCTGCAGGTAGTAAGGAAATTTAATAATTTTTCTCCTGCCTTTGTTTCCCACATCAGGTATTAGAGCAATGGCAGGGTGGGAGACTCACAAAAAAACTTATGGTCATAAAAAAAAAAAAGAACACTTTGAAAATAAAGGAATACAGAAAATACCAGGAAACATTTACAAAACATGTATCTGAGAAAAGACCACTATCCAGGTTATATAAAGAACTCTAACAGCAAAAGTACAAATAGCCTAATAAAAAATTAGTGAAGACTTAAATGGATACTTTACAATGGATGTTAGTATACATAGGATAATAACTATATGTGTTGAATTTCATTAACCATCAGAGAAATGTGCTTTAAAAACTTAGTAAAAGGCCACCATATAGTCCCCAGAATAACTAAAACTAAAAGATCCACAATATTATATGTTGTCAAGGATGGGGAGCAATTGGAACTGTCAAACATTTTTCATGGGAGTGTAAAATCATACATTTAGTTTATAAAATAATTCTGCATATATTAACATACATGTACCCATTAGTAATTCCAATCCTACTTATTTACCAAAGAGAAATAAAACATATGTCCATAAAGTGATTTGCACAATATTCATAAAAGCATTCTTCATAATAACCAAACATAGAATCATATCAGGTCTTCACCACCACCACCAATAGCAACAACAAAAATGGGTAATGTTTGGTATATTTATACAATGGAATACTACTCATTTATAAACGTTCTGAAGTATTCAAACACACAACATCATAGAGTAATCTCAAATCATATGGTGAGTGAAAAAGACAGCGGGTACATACTATTTATCTTATTTATATAAACTTGTAGGAAGGGCAAAACCAATCTCTGGTAAAGAAAATCAGAAGAGTAATTGCCTATGGAGGAGTGAAAGTGAGGATACTGGCAGGCAAGGGGTGTGAGGAAATTTTCTGAAATGTTGATATTAGTTTATATTCTCATGGGAATTTGTAATACACAGATGTATGCACGTCTCAACACTTACCTAGTAGTCAACTTACACTTGTGCATTTCTATGTACAAGTAAGTTTTACTTTGAACAACCTGTAAAACATTTAATTCTGCTTTAATGACATGTATGCTGACATGTTGAGGGTTAAAGTTTACTAATCTGCAGCTTACTTTGAAATGCAACACAAATAAGATGAATTGAATAAATAGAGAGATGCAGTTGTATAAATTATAAGCAGATATATTAAAATATTAATTGCATGGTTAACATGGCACAATATAGGTTTTTATAATAATGCTTTCAATTCTTCATGTATTTGGAATTTTTCATAATAAAACAAAACTTTAATCTGAGGCTAAGAACAAACAGTATATACCATTATCAATTTTTTTCTTAATGAAGGTTCAAATCAGGATAATAATGGATAGAAAACAACATAACAAATGTAGTTGTAAAAGAGGAAATATGTCTCCTATTTTTCATAAGCAACATGATTGCATTCCTAGAACAATTTAGTGGGATATACTGATAAAAATTCAAGAGCTGGTAAGTAAATTTAATGAATTGTTATAATTCAGATTAAATTTTTAAAAATTAATTATATTTGTATAAATGTAGAAAGTGAAGAAAAGTATATTATAACAACATATATGTGGGTATGTTTAAGTACACAGACATTAAATACCTAAGAAAAGTATATTTATTCTAAGTAAATCTGTGGATTCAGGGTAATCTCAATAAAAATCACAGCGTGTTTATTGTGAAGATTGACAAGATTATTATAAAATTTATGTGGAAATAGAAAAATGCTATGATTTCTTAGGGCAACCTTGAAAAAGAACAATGCTAAAAGACTTAAACTACTAGATTTAAAAATTTATTTTAAATCTACAATAATACTCAACTAATGAATCATTGAACATTATATCAAAAACTAATAATATATTATACCTTGACTAAATGAATTTAAATTAAAAATTGACAATAATCAAATCTGTGTGATAATGTACAAGTTTTGAGCATTTGACCAATACTTGAAGACAATATAACTTTCAGAAACATATCTATAGTCATTTATTACAAAATCATTTTAAGGAAATGGGATAAAATATAGTCTTTTCAATAAAAGGTACAAATTCAGGTGCCTGGGTAGCTCAGTGGGTTAAAGCCTCTGCCTTCAGCTCAGGTCATGACCCCAGGTCCTGGGATCCAGCCCCGCATCCACAAGGAGCCTGCTTCCTCCTCTCTCTCTGCCTGCCTCTCCACCTACTTCTCATCTCTGTCTGTCAAATAAATAAATAAAATCTTAAAAAAAAATAAATGATACAAGTTCATGTGAAGAAAGAAATTAACCTTGAAGATGATTAGCACAATAAGCAAAATATTAAATACCAAAGAGACTGTATTACTAAATGAGTTGGAAACACAATATATTTCCTAGAAGAAAATAAAATATTATCATGTTTTGGGGGATTGCTCAGCAATGGTAGGACACTACACACTACAAGCAATAAAAATATTGCTGTCTACATTGATGTAAAGAACTCCTCTTCCCGGAAAAGGCCTTTTGTGGTGAAATTATGGAGGACGAATACATCTGGAGATCTAATGCATAGTATAATGACTATAGTTAATCATACTTTAATGAATTCTGGGAACACCTAGGTGGCTCAGTTGGTTAAACATCTGCTTTTGGCTCAGGTCATGATCCCTGGGTCCTGGGATGGAGTCCTCCATAGGGCTCTCTGCTCAGCAGGAGTCTGCTTCTCCCTCTGCCCGCCCCCCTGCTCATACCTATGTCAGGAGAAGATATGTTAATTATATGACTAGAGTAATCATTTCACAACATATATGTATATCAAATCATCACACTATACACCTTAAATATATGCATTTTTATTTAATAATAAGATAAAGAATTGAAGTTAAAATGCAGACTGAAAGACATAATTTGTCATAGATAGAATCAGCAAAATTATTTTAAATAAAATTACATAATTAACTCCTGAAATTAAGAGAGAGAGAGAGAGAAACAGAAGGAAGAGAGAAGATAGAAAATAACAATTTTGGAAGCAAAGAAAACTAATATATACCTATTTCTCACTGATATGTTTGAACACCTAGTAGAAATGAATTGTTTTCTATGAAAAGCATAAAATGTCTTACTATAAGAAGATAAAAAATTAGGTTCTTGTCTCAGAAAGTTTTGAAAGAGAAATTATTATGTAATAAACTGAAAAAAATTTTGACAGGAATTATGGCTGGTTGGTTCTTTGTATCTTATTGAATATTTAATGAACTGCTTTTTATGTAACTAATTTATCCAATGATATTTATTCAGCACTTATTAAAAAGAAGATACTTTAAAAACTAGGAATGAAGTAATGAACAGATTTTATATCATCTCTCCTTTTGTGAAACTTGTGCTCTAGTAGATTAACGGGATAATGATTAACTCATCACTTTTTAATCTAATTAATTAATTTAATTAATCATGAATCAAATTAACACATGCATGTGAATAAAATTAAATAGTACAGAGAAGACTTAGATGAATACTTTCAACGTCCCTTTCATCTGTCCCTATAAGAATGCTTGTGAGATACGCTCTAGTTCCATCCATGTTGTTGCAAATGGCAAGATTTCATTTCTTTTGATGGCTGCATAGTATTCCATTGTGTGGATAAAAATATATGTTTATAAAAAATAAAAAATTAAAAAAAAAAAACGAATGCTTGTGAGATATACTTTTAACTCTTAATATTTTTATTTTGGTGGTGGATGGTAATAAATGCATTATTTCTCCAAATATTTTTTTTTTTTTAAGATTTTATTTATTTACTTGAGAGAGAGACAGTGAGAGAGAACATGAGCGAGGAGAAGGTCAGAGGGAGAAGCAGACACCCCATGGAGCTGGGAGCCCGATGCGGGACTCGATCCCGGGACTCCGGGATCATGACCTGAGCCGAAGGCAGTCGTCCAACCAACTGAGCCACCCAGGCGCCCTCTCCAAATATTTTTGAAGAGAGCAGTTAACATTATTTTTTTTCTGCTTTCTTAATTCTGTTTCCTCTGAAGTAATATTTTGGCAATTGCTTAACATAATCTATAAGCATTTGATAAATTTCTGTAGCCACTCTTTGGCCTTTATTTTTAAAATAATGCAACATAAAAGTTTACTGTGAACTATTTCTTTTTTTTTTAATTTTTTAATTTTTTATAAACATATATTTTTATCCCCAGGGGTACAGGTCTGTGAATCACCAGGTTTACACACTTACTGTGAACTATTTCTATGGGTCAGGTATCTTGATTGGTAAGTCTTCCTTTGAGAGTAAAGGAAAAAATGGCTGATATTTCCATATTTGTTTATTATTTTAATATCTTAATTTTATTTTTTTCCAGTTCTGAGATCCATTGTTTATTCACCACACCCAGGGGTCCAAGCAATACATACCCTTCTTAATACCCACACCAGACTCACCCAAACCTCCGCCTGCCTCCCCTCCAAAACCCACAATTTGTTTCTCAGAGTCCATAGAGATGGACTGAGTGAAATAGGTCAAGCAGAGAGAATCAATTATCATACGGTTTCACTAACTTGTGGAGCATAAGGAGAAACACAGAGGACATTGGGAGATGAAGAGGAGAAGGGCATTGGGGGAAATTTGAGTGGTTTGTCTCCCCCTCACTTCTCCTCTCCATCTCCCAATGTCCTCTGTGTTCTTCCTTAAGCTCCACAAGTAAGTGAAACCATATGATAACTGACTCTCTCTGCTTGACTTATTTCATTCAGCATAATCTCTTCCAGTTCCATCCATGTTGATATAAAAGTTGGATATTCATCTTTTCTGATGGAGGCATAATACTCCATTGTATATATGGACCATATCTTCTTTATCCATTTGTCTGTTGAAGGGTATCTTGGCTCTTTCCACAGTTTGGCGACTGTGCCCATTGTGGCTGAACACTGGGGTACAGATGCCCTTCTTTTCACTACATCAGTATCTGTGGAGTAAATACCTAGTAGTGCAATTGCAGGGTCATTCCGTGGCTCTATTTTTAATTTCATAATCATCTCCACACTGATTTCCAAAGTGGCTGCACCAACTTGCATTCCCACCAACAGTGTAAGAGGGTTGGTTCCCCTTTCTTTATATCATCTCCAGCACTTGTTCTTCCTGTCCTATTAATTTTGGCCATTCTGACTGGTGTAAGGTGGTATCTCAATGTGGTTTTGATTTGAATCTCCATAATGGCTAATGATGACTAACATTTTTCATGTGTCTATTAGTCATTTGTATGTCTTCTTTTGGAAAAGCGTCTGTTCATGTCTTCTGCCCCTTTTTTGATATGGTTATCTGTTTTTTGGTGTGTTGAGTTTGAGAAGTTCTTTATAGATCCTGGATATTAGCACTTAGTAGTGTCATTTGTGAATATCTTCTCCCATTTGGTGGGTTGCTTCTTTGTTTTGTTGACTGTTTCCTTTGTTGTGCAGAAGCTTTTGATCTTGATGAAGTCCTAAAAGTTTATTTTCACTTTAGTTTCCTTTGCCTATGGAGACATGTCTTGAAAAAAGTTGCTGTGGCCAGTGATGAAGAGGTTACTGCTTATGTTCTCCTCTAGGATTTTGATAGATTTCTGCCTCACATTGAGGTTTTTCATCCATTTTGAGTTTATCTTTGTTTATAGTGTGAGAGAATGGTCTAGTTTCATTCTTCTCTACATAGCTGTCCAATTTTGTAAGCACCATTTATTGAAGAGACTGTTCTTTTTCCACTGTATATTTTTTCCTGCTTTGTCAAAAATTATTTGACCATATAGCTGTGGGTTCATTTCTGGACTCTCTATTCTGTTCCATTCATCCATGTGTCTGTTTTTCTGCCAATATCATGCTGCCTTGGTGATCACAGCTTTGTAGTAAAGCTTGAAATCAGGCAACATGAGGCCCCCAGCTTTGTTTTTCTTTTTTAACACTTTCTTAGCGTTTTGGGGTCTTTTCTGGTTCCAAACAAATTTATGATTATTTGTTACAGCACTTTGAAAAATGCCAGTGGAATTTTGAGCAGCATTGCACTGAATGTATAGATTGTTCTGGGCAGTATAGACATTTTAACAATGTTTATTCTTCTGGTCCATGAGCATGGAATGCCTTTCCATCTTTTTGTGTTTTTTTCAATTTTTTTCATGAGTGTTCTATAACTCCTCAAGTACAGATCATTTACCTCTTTGATTAGATTTAGTCCCAGGTATCTTATGGTCCTTGGTGCTATAGTAAATAGAATTGATTCTCTAATTTCCCTTTCTATATTTTCATTGTTAGTGTATAAGAAAGCAACTGATTTCTGTGTATTGATTTTGTATCTTGCCACATTACTGAATTGTTGTACGAGTTCTAGTAGTTTGGGAATGGAGTCTTTTGGGTTTTCAACATAAAGTATCGTGTTGTTTGTGAAGAGAGAGAGTTTGACTTCTTCTTTGCCAATTTGCACACCTTTTTATTTATTTTTGTTGTCTGATTGCTGTTGCTAGGACTTCTAGTACTATGTTCAACAACAGTGGCAAGAGTGGACATCCTTGTCATGTTCCTGATCTCAAAGGGAAGGCTGTCAGCTTTTCCCCATTGAGAATGATATTCACTGTGGGTTTTTCATAGATAGATTTTATGAAGTTGAGGAATGTTTCCTCTATCCCTATACATTGAAGGGTTTTAATCATAATGGATGATGTATTCTGTAAAATGCATTTTCTACAATAATTGGGAGGACCACACGGTTCTTTCTCTTCTCTTTTTGATTTGTTATATCACATTGATTGGTTTGCAAATGTTGAACCACCCTTGCATCCCATGGATAAATTCCACCTGGTAATGGCAGGGAATCTTTTTACTTATTTTGTGTTTTTTAAAGATTTTATTTATTTATTTGACAGAGAGAGAGAGATCACAAGTAGCAGAGAAGCGGGCAGAGAGAATGGGGAAAGCAGACTCCCTGCCAAGCAGAAAGCCTGATGCAGGGCTCAATCCCAGGACTCTGGGATCATGACCTGAGCTGAAGGCAGAGGCTTTAACCCACTGAGCCACTCAGGTGCTCCCAGGTAATCTTTTTAATGTACTGTGGAATCCTATTAACTGTGATCTTGTTGAGAATCTTGGAATCCATATTTAACAGTGATATTGGTTTGAAATTCCCCTTTATGATGGGGTCTTCACCTGGTTTGGAGATCAGGGTAATGCTGGTTTCATAGAAAGAGTCTGGAAGTTTTCCTTCTGTTTCTATTTTTTGAAACAGCTTCAGGAGAGTAGGTATTATTTTTTTCTTTGCATGTTTTGTAGAATTCCCCAGGGACTCCATCAGGTACTGAACTCTTGTTTTTTGGGAGATTTCTGATCACTGCTTCAACCTCGTGACCAGATATTGGTCTATTCAGGTTGTCAATTTCTTCTTCTTTCAGTCTTGGAAGTTTATAGGTTTTCAGGAATGCATCTATTTCTTGTAGGTTGCTTAACTTACTGGCATATAACTGTTGATAATAATTTCTGATGATCGTTTCTATTCCCTTGCTGTTAGTCGTGATCTTTCCCTTTCATTCATAATTTTATTAATTATTAATATTAATATTTTATTAATCATTAATAAAATATAATAATAAAATATAATTTTATTATTTATTAATTTCTTTTCAAAAAGAAAAAAAAAGATTGGCCAGTGGTTTATCAATCCCATTGATTCTTCCAAAGAACCAGCTTCTAGTTCCATTGATGTGTTCTAATCTATGTCTAGCTTCTACTTCAATGAAGTATGTTCTAATTTTAATTATTTCCCTTCTTGTGCATGGGGTTCACTTAACTTGCAGTTGATTTTCTAGTTCTTTAAGGTGTAAAGAGAGTTGGTGTATTCACGATATTTCAGTTTTCTTAAGTGAGGCCTGGGTGGCTATGTATTTCCCCCTTAGGACCGCCTTTGCCATATTCCATAGGTCCAATGTGTCCTCATTCTCATGGTTTCCATGAATTGTTTGAATTCTTCTTTGATTTCCTGGTTGAGCCAAACATTCTTGAGCAGGATGGTCTTTACCTTCCAAGTGTTTGAATTCCTTCCAAACTTTTTCCTATGGTTGAGTTCCAGTTTCAAAGGATTGTTTTTTGAGAATATGCAGGGAATAATTGTGGTCTTTTGTTATTGATTGAGTCCTGATTTGTGAGCCCTGATATGTGTTCTATTCTGGGGAAAGTTCCATGTGCACTCAAGAAGAATGAATGTTCTGTTGTTTTAGGGTGAAATGTCCTGTACATACCTATGAGGTCCTTCTGGCCCAATGTGTCATTCAAAGCTCCTTCTTTGTTGATTTTCTGCTTAGATAATCTGTCTATTGCTGAAAGTGATATGTTAAGATCCCCTATAATTAATGTATTCATATCAATATGACTTTTTATTTTGTTTAACAGTTGGCTTGTGTAGTTGGTTGCTCCCAAAGGGTGGATAGACCCTTTAAGAATGATATAGTGTTTTTCTGTATCTCTATAGTATTTAGCTTAAAATATAATTTATTTGATATGAGACTGACTACCCAGCTTTCTTCTGAAGCTCATTATCATGAAAGATGTTTCTCCATCTCTGCACTTCGAGTCTGGATGTATGTTTAAGTTCCAAGTGTGTCTCTGATAGACAACATATGGATGGATCCTGTCATTTTATCCAGTCTGTAACCCTGTGCCCTTTTATCAGAGCATTTAGGACATTCAGGTTGAGAGTGATTATTGAAAGATATTTTTATTGACATCATGTTGCCTATGAAGTCCTTGTTTCTATAGACTGTTTCTGTAAATTTCTGTTCTATGTCACTCTTGGGTTCTTTCTTCTTTTGTGGAATCCCCCTTAGTGCTTGCTTGGTGGTCACATAATCTTTTAAACCTTGCCGGTCTTGGAAGCTCTATATCTCTCCCTCCATTTTGAATGTCAGCCTTGCTGGATAAAGTATTCTTGGTTGCATGCTCTTCTCATTTAGTGCCCTGAATATGTCTTGCCAGCCTTTCTGGCTTGCTGGGTTTCTGTGGACAGGTCTGATGTTATTCTGATGGTCCTTCCTCCATATGTAAGGAATCTCTTCCTCATAGCTGCCCTTAAGACCTCCTGTCTAAATTTATGATTCATGAATTTCACAATTAAGTGTCAGATGGCTTTCTAAACTCATTGATCTTGGGGCTGTCTTCTCTGCCTCTAAGACATGAACATTTGTTCCATTCCCCAGATTAGGGAAATTTTCATCCAGTATATGTTCAACTATATCTTCTAGCATTCTCTCTTTCTCCACCCCCTCAGGAATCCTAATAGTTCTGACTTTGGAATGCTTCTGGCATCAATTATTTCCCTAATTCTGTTTTCATGGCTTCTAAGCTGTTTGCCTGGCCTCCTCCTGATCCTTCTTTTCTATCACTTTGTCTTGTAGATCACTAATTTGATCTTCTGTCTTGGTTACCCTAGCTGTTAGAGTATTTAGATTAGATTGGATCTCACTGATGGCATTTTTAACTTCTGCCAGATCAGCTCTCAATTCCACTCTTAGAGATTCTATGTTGTCATTAATGGTCTTCTCCAACCTAGCCATTGCCTGGATAATTGTTGCCCTGAATTCCATTTCTGAAATTGTTTTTGTACATATCCTATAGTTCTGTGACAGAGGCACAGTCTCTGAATTTTTCAATCTTTCCTGGACTGAATTGCCCTGCCGCCTACCAAGGGGCTGGGCTTTGTGGAAACTGGTTTTTCAGGCTTTGGTTCTCTGGAGTTTTTTGTTCTTTGGTGGCTTTTTGTGGCATCTTGAAGGGTCAGAGCAAAGTAAAACTGTACCCAGAACTCCACCTCAGAAAGAAGCCTCAGTCTGCTCCCCTCTGGATGGTCCAGAACACACGGACTCCCCCTCTCCAAATACCACTGAATAGTGTAGCCTCCCACAGGTAGTGCAAACTCCTAGCTACCATCTCAGTGGTCACCCAAGGTCACAGATTGTCTCTGAACCCCTGTGCCACTAAAACCACAAACGATATTGCTCCCTGTGGCTGCAGTTGCCCATACTGATGTCTAGAGACCACACCAATGCCAAGTGTGTTCAGACCTGGACCCTGTGCACTTCATGGAAGGTGGTGGCACAGGTTGCAGAATGCTGTGGATCCAGAGACCTCTAGCAGGATCCTGTGTCAGGCTCTCTCAGATAGGAGCAGGGGTGCACACAGACCCAGTGGTGGTGCAAGCAGTGGAATTCTGAGGGCTCAGGGACTGCTGGCTGGGTCAACACTGGGCTCTCAGGCATGGGTGGTTGCCAGCTGTGACTTCACTGGGACTGTGGGCTTAGCTCTGTGCCTGTGGCTGCCCGATCCTACCACTTACCCCTTAAGATCCTTTATTCTTTTTGAGTGCTTTTAACCAGACTTCAACTTAATTCTGGTCCCTACCTACAGGGCACTTTCATATTGTGGTATTACTTTCCAATGGGTCGCTTCTGGTGGCTCCCTCCACTTTCTGTTTAATCCTCTGATATCAGTCTGAGTGATCCCAATCTGCTTTACCTGATGATCTCCTGCCCCTGTAGAGATCCAGAGGTGTATAATCTTACATCTCAGGCCGATTGCATGGCTGTTCATAGTGTTCTGGTAAATATTTAGCCCCCTTTAGGGGGCCAGTTGAAACAGTTCCTTGCCTCTCCTCCTGATATTTGGATATTTGACTCAAAGCAGTAAGCATAGATTGGTCTTGCAGATCAGGTCCACATTAGAAGCCCTAGTTCTGGAAAATCTGTGATTTTTTTTTTTTTTAAGGGAGTGGTTTTGGGGAGTTGATACTTGTTGCTGGTTAAGACTAATGGTTAAGTTTGAGTAGGTAATGAGCAGTGTCAACTGTTCCATTTATAAACCTTTAATTAAACCCTGTTCATTAAGACCCATTAGTTTACTTCTACCATCTGGCACATTTAACATTTCTAAGTCAAGTGCCACTCAAGGGAAAAAAAAATCATTAATTTTTCTGGGCAAACTTTACTCTTCTAGGTTATCTCTTCTCCCTCTTTGTAATCACGGTTTTCTCAAAACTTTCCTTTAACTGCTACACCTTCATTCTTCTTCTATTTTTTTTTTTAAGATTTTATTTATTTATTTGACAGAGATAAATCACAAGTAGATGGAGAGGCAGGCAGAGAGAGAGAGGGAAGCAGGCTCCCTGCCGAGCAGAGAGCCCGATGCGGGACTCGATCCCAGGACCCTGAGATCATGACCTGAGCCGAAGGCAGCGGCTTAACCCACTGAGCCACCCAGGCGCCCTCATTCTTCTTCTAAATGTCTGTTATTTTTTCTATGTTATTAAAAATAAAAAGTCATCAGTTGATGATTCACATTCACATTCTTTCTAGTTGTGTTTAATTTGTATGGTTAAAATTTTTATTCATTTCTATCATTTTAGTTGAATTTTATATGAAAGAAGAGATAGGATGTATGCTCTTTTGACTCAGACACATTTGTATTATATTTACTGAGATAGGTTACTTTTAATTTTTCATTGTTTTGTAAAGAATAACTAATTTACAATAAAATTACTACAGCTCAGAAAACAAAGTTGTAACTTCTATATGCATAATTTCTCAAATCATGTAACACAAAATAGTCTACAATTAGAACAATTTAGGAATCTTTTATCATTATCTATGTAATTCCAGCTCTGGTTCTTTGCTTAATATATAGGCACTCAATAAATACTTACTGGATAAAATAAAAATATATGGAAACATTATTTTGAGAAAGGTTTTTAAAAATCCTTTATGTCACAAAGCAGTCTCTTTCCTTAAATCTTATGCAGTCTGAGAAGTCTGGAGCTGTTTAACAGAGGTAATTCCAGTAATGCACCTTAATAAGGTGGAAACCTTAAGGTCAAAACGTGAGTTTTCATTTTTAAAAATTCTTCCATCAACTCTAAATACAGAGAAACTGACATAACAGAATTTTACCAAAGATATCTGCAATAAAGAAAAGCTGTGTAATTATGCAAAGAGATTTTCCACTAAATGGAATCAGTAGAAACTTAAAATAAAACTTTCCATTTAACAAGAGCAATGTAACTGAAGACATGGTTTTAAAAACCCATTAAGTCACTTTGGAAAAAGGCAGTAAACACAACTTCTGGAGACTAGTTAACTCCATTTGGCAATCTATACCATTAGTGATAGCATTTTCATTAGATTGCATACATTCATACCCTGTTCTACATCCTTTCTTAAAAAAACACAATTTACACAAAGTTTTTTTTTCTTTATTCCTAAGCATATGCTTGAAAAGATTTGCAATGAAAATGAATATTCTTATCAATAGCAATTTATGTTGCAAGGAGTCATTTATGTCAGGACCACTTAAAATGCAATTTATTTTTCATTGTTTCATTGAAGTGAGGTTCATTATAGTAATGTTACTATTTTAGGATTTTCAAAAAATCAGAAAGAAAATAATGGGGAAGTTGTTTGCTAATAAATTTCATAGTATACTCAATTATAGAAATGGTAAGATATGCTATTAATGTATTCTTATTTGTTTTCCTTTTCTAATGGTGAGAAGAATTGGTGATTCATATATTATAAGAAGTTAGCATGCCATATATAACATTCCAAATCAGGTCATATAAGCTATGAGCATTGTTTTTTTTTTTTCCATAAAGCATAATCTGATTGTCCTAACAATACATTTTCTCCAGAGCTTATGTGTTCTTATCAACCCACAGTGAGATGACCCTAATAACATTAATGATATTTACACTTCTCTTAATTTAATTATAAAATATTATATAGTATTTTACATTCTTAGTGTTACCAATAGTTGCCTGTGATCTGAGAGAAAAAACTCCAATATACCATTTTATGTATGTTGATCACTATAAAACTTATTTCACATGGTTTAAATACAGAAGCTTCATTTCATAATCATATTATGAGAATGCTAATGTATTTTCCAAAGTTCCATATTTGGCACGCCACAGACACTTCGGTGCGATCCAAAAAATAGTACACTATACAGACTTTGCAAAATATTAGAAGTTAATGGCTGGATCTTCATAATACAGATTTGGAATTTTAAGGCCAATATACGGTGACTTATTTTCATTCATGACCTGAGCAGTGCATTAATATTAACTATAAAAAATAGTTATTGTATTGAGATAGGTCACCTTTTTCCTTGCAGTAATGCCACAGGAAGGGAAAATAAATCACAAAAGGTTAGCATTAGCTCTTACACACAAATAAGAACTCAATATGTTAATAAACTATAATTGATTGTAGTTTAACAATTTATGGATTGGAAAAAATGTCAGTGACTGAAGCATTTATCCTACAGCTTAATGAAACTTTCTTATTTCTTCCTATTTTTGATTAAAGTGCACATTTATTCTATAACATAACTAAATAATGTGTATCTAATTTAAGAACAAAGTTACTGTTTCTGATGTCTTTGAATAATAGTCATTTTATTTATGTAATAATACAAAACAAAAAAATAATATTCTAATGAGAGAAAATTTCTGTCATACAGGATATTAGAAAACACATAAGAATAATAAGTATATATATTAGGTTATTTTCTTTTTTAAGAGATAATAAGTTACCTAAACTTTTATGTAGTTTTATTAGTAGTTATGGAAATCCACAGTCTTCATTGTCATACACATGATTCCTTTTTATATTTTGCAATTAGTTCAAATATAAGTATATAATTCAAATAACTGGTTCACTGATTAATAATGAATCAATGATACTTGATTTCTTATACTACATGACTCACTCATACCACTCAATATTTACTCTTTAAGTAGTAGAAGAACAAAAGGATTGGCTTTCCCATATATGTCACGACACTAAAGACACAAATATAGACAATATTGCTTATCACCATTTTACCTCATAGTATAATTTTCTGACAAGGACTCAGAGATTTTTCCACTGTAAATTTAGCCTTCACAGAGTTTTAGTCATCTTGGTATTATCCAAGAAAAGCAACGAAATATTGAGATATTTTATATATTGAGCCAAAGATAAGAAATGGACATGTATATGTTAAGAAGTTTATACCTTATTAGGTCTCTGCCTCATTACCAATGCTATATCAATCATATTTCAATCCTGTATGATATACTCCAGGAGAAGAGAGTTTTTCATGATCTTTCTCAGGATACTTTTTCCTTATGTGTGTCTGGTGTGTGGGTGTATGTATATGGGTTTAGTTAGAAATTATTCTTACAATTATAGATAATCCCCTTTTACATAAATTTAAATAAAACGTTCTGCTGAATCTGCATTAGTTAATATAAAACTACACAATTTATGTCCTTCATTGTAGAAATATATTTTATAATTTTAAATTTTAATTAATTTAATTTAATTTTATAATTTCAAAGAGCTTTGATTCCACTTTTGAAATTATAAGCTTGTTATATTTTATTCAGGATGAATGAAATTTCTTGAAAGTACTATATACACAATAATGGAATTTGCATTGAAAATTGTTTTGTTAAAGAAAAATAGCTTTAATACAAACTGTACTCCTATTCTCTTTCATGCAAAACAATAATCTTTTTAAGTATTCTAAAAGAACAGTCCTATTGTTAGTACAGAATTTCAAAATATTTTTATCAATGACCACAAATTTTAAGATATTATAATATCCAACTTTGTAAATCAGAGAGGTATCCTTTAGTAAGGTGGAAACATTTACTAGTCAGGTAATAAATATCTGTAAGTGAAATGAAATGCACTTCTCATCTATACCCATTGTTTTTATTAGTCCATCTGTCAAAATAATTTTCTGGCAGAGAATTTTAAAGAATAGTAGAATAAATGAAAATAACTATGTATGATTCAAATGTTAAGATGATATACATGATAGAATTGTATCTACTATTCCAGGCTTTGCATCCTACAAAAGAGATAGAACAGAAGAACATTTGGGATTTCTAATAACTAATAACTATATCTTAATTTTTAGAATGCAGCTGAGTTATACATGTTAGCCCATCAATTTCATTGCTTAAAACAGAAATATTCAAGAAAGACTAAGCAGAACAAGAATCAGTACAGGGATTTACATGCTATCAAATTATTTGGAAACCTGGTGGAGGATTATTTATATGGCTATTACTTGACCATTAAATCCAAACAGTAGTGCAATGCAATATAAAACTATACCCCCCCAAAATAGCATACATTTTTAAAATTAGTTTTGGCCAATGTTGACAGAAAATACTAAATAATCCACCCAGTAGATATTTATTTCACATCTATATAACAAGATATTTTCCAAAGCAATCAAGGGATATGATGATGATGATGATGATGATGATTGATGAGGAGGATAGCAAATACTTATAAAGGGTTTGTTATGTGACAGGTACCATTCTTTATATAAAACATTTTATTTATTCCTTACAGCCACTGTGTGAAGTAGGGAGGTTAGTATTGTTTTTGTTTTATAGAAATAAAACTGAAACAGAGAAATTAACTGAGTTGCCCATGACCACAGGCTAGTAAGTAGTGAGGCTGGATTTGAACTCAAACAGTTTATGCCTTTGATTACTGTTTTCTACTAGAGTCTAAGTGAAAAGACAAAGAAATATGTGAATTAAATAAAAATACAGAAGTTATTTAATTCTTAAGAGACAGAAACTTAGATATTACTAATGATTGTATCATAACAATAAGGCAATCCATGGGCATATGTAACTTTATCTTCTGGGGGCAATGTGTCATATGTGAAACTCCAGAGATAAGAGAAGGGCATGGCAGGTTTCTACCTTTGAAAGCCACAACTGAAATTTGAACAGATGCTTTCTGTTCAAATTTAATTCCCCAGAAGTTATTCCATCCCAAAAACTATCTTCAAGAGTAGTGGAGAATGAAATCTTTATTCTGGGAGACCATGTACCAAATTTAAAATCATTTTGCTTGAAATATAGGAAATGCTTATGGTATGATGATAACAATATTCACAATACCACAATACTATTACCAGTCATAAAATTCTATATTTATAAAAAGAAGACATTTAAAAAATCAGTTATCACTCTTAAAATAGGAGAAATTATTTGGTATGTATATGATAGTTGATTTAGTTCATTTATTACAATTTGAGCTTTCTAAATGGACTGGTCACCATGTCCATTAGACCGAACATCCAAGAACAAACTATGAGTAGCATTTACTAGTATTTATGTTTTACTTGAAAAAACTGACCATAGGGATGCTGAATACTTCTCCAACTTCACATAGTAGGGAACTATAAAATTGTATTTAGATCTGAATGATGCTAGAATTTTGCCAGTAAATATTACTCTTCTCAGTAATATGGCAATATAAAGACATAAATGAGAAATTGCTTCGAGGGACCCATGGATAAATTTTTTAGGCTATAATAAAATTGTCATGGAAACTTTCTGTTTTATAAAAAATTAAAAAAAAAAATAATAATAATAAAAAAAAAATATTACAAAACTACACTTATTGAAATAGTATGATGCTAGTATAATGAGTCATTTAGACTCATGAAATGGAATAAAAGGTCCAAAAATAAACCCATGCATAACATGTCAACTGATCTTCAACAAAAATTCCGAGAATATACAATGGGGAAAGGATAATCTTTTTAACAAATAGTGCTGGAAAAACTGGATAGTCACATGGAAAAGGATGAAACTAGACCCACTATCTTACACCATACAACAAAATCAATTTAAAGGGTATTAATAACATAAACAAGATGTGAAACTGTAAGTGCCTAGAGGATAGCACTGAGGAAAAACTTCTTGACATTGGCCTTGGCAATGGATTTTTGAATATGACATCAAAAGTGGTCAACAAAAGCAAAAATAGACAAATGCTACTACATCAAACTAGGAAGCTTCTACAAAGCAAAGAAAATATCCAACAGAATATAAAGGTGACTTCTGAAATGGGAGAAAATATTTGCAAAGCATTAACAGTAAAGGGCTAGTGTAAAACAGTAAAGGGCTAGTATACAAAATATATAAAGAACTTCTATAATTCAACAACAAAAAGCAAACAAATTATCAAATGGGCTAAGGACTTGAATAAATCTCTCTCTAAAGATATACAAATAGCCAACAGGTATATGAAAAGATACTCAACATCACTAATCATCAAATTCAAAGTAAAAACCATATGAGATACATCGTTAATCAAACTGAAACGAGGGGTGCCTGGGTGTCTCAATCCATTAAGCATCTGTCTTTGGCTCAGGTCATGATCCCAGGGTACTGAGATGGAGTCCCCCATTGGGATCCCTGCTGAGTGGGGAACCTCCTTCTCCCTCTCCTTCTGCCTCATCTCCTGTTGTGTTCCCTCTCTCACTCTCTCAGTCTATCAAATAAATAAACAAAATCTTAAAAAAAAACATAATAAGATATCACCTCACACCAGTAAGGATGGTTATTATATAAAAAAACAAAAAAGGCAACAAATGTTGGTGAGAATGTAGGAAAATTGGAACACTTGTACACTGTTGGTGAGAATGTAAAAAGGTACAGCTGCTATGAAAAACTATATGGAGAATTCTAAAAATAAAAATCAAAAATAAAACTATAGTATGATCTAGCATTCCCATTTCTGGGTAAATATCCAAAAGATTTTAAATCAGTTCTTGAAGAGATATCTGCACTCCATGTTCATTGCAGCATTGTTCACAATTGCCTAGATATGGAGAAAGCCTAAATGTCCATTGTCTGATGAATAGATAAAAATGTGATATATACATAAAATGGAACATTATTTATCCTTTAAAAGGAAGGAATTCCTGTCATTTGCAACAACTTGGATGAACCTAAAAGACATTATATTAAGTGAAAAAAGCCTGTCACAGGAGGACAAACCCCTCACAATTCCATTTATATGAGGTATCTGAAATAGTTAAATTCATAGAAACATAGTGGTTTCTAGTTGGGAGACGAAACTGGGAGTTGTTCAGTGGGTTTAGATTCAATGGGCATAAAGTTTCAGGTATGCAAAATGAACAAGTTCTAGGACTCCATGGCAAAACAATGCCCATAAGCTAATAATTCAGTGTTGTACACTTAAAAAAAATTTAAGAAAGTAGAACTCATGTTAAGTGCTCTTACCACACACAAAACAAAAACAACAATGAATAAATAAAAGGGGGCAAGAGAAAACTTTTCAAAGTGAAAGGCATACTTATTATCTTCTTTGTATTTATGCTTTCATGAATATATACATACTTCCAAACTTATCAAACTGAATATATTAAATATGTCCAGGTTTTTTGTATAATAATTATACCTCAGTAACTAAAAGAATATAGGGAAATTATTTAGGAAAAAAAAAGAAGAAGAAATCTTATGTTTTATAATATAACCTCACTTACGGCACTACTATAACTAGAATTTATTGTGGCTACAGGTAACAAAAAAATAAATACAGACTTCTCAGCATACCAGTCAATATCTTCTTTCTTCATTTTTTTTTAAGATTTTATTTATTTATTTGGCAGGGAGAGAAATCACAAGTAGACAGAGAGGCAGGCAGAGAGAGAGGGAGAAGCAGGCTCCCTGCTGAGCAGAGAGCCTGATGAAGGGCTTAATCCCAGGACCCTGAGATCATGACCTGAGCTGAAGGCAGAGGCTTAACCCATTGAGCCACCCAGGTGCCCCTCAATATCTTATTTCTTTCTTTCTTTTTTTAAAGATTTTATTTATTTAGTTGACAGACAGAGATCACAAGTAGGCAGAGAGGCAGGCAGAGAGGAGGAAGCAGGCTCCCTGCAGAGCAGAGAGCCCAATGTGGGGCTTGATCCCAGGACCCTGAGATCATAACCTGAGCTGAAGGCAGCGGCTTAACCCACTGAGTCACCCAGGTGCCCCTCAATATCTTCTTTCAATCAGCCTTACCTTACTCCTACTAAATCAAACTTAACTGATCAGTTATATGTTAGTACTCCATCCACTTCATTAAAATTATTTTATTTCTTCCTCAATATAGTAAGCTCACATTTTTCACGTTTATAATTGTTACACATAGGGATTCTTTCCCTTGTTTTTTGCAGTTTAGGAACCAAAATATATTGATCTCGGATAACTTAACAAAATTCCTGTTACAAAGTGGACATCTACTAATCATTTGTATAAAAAATTACAGGATCAATTTATTCCATTCTCCATGAATTTCAACATCATAGTCATCTACTATTCATGTAGAATTTTCTTCAAATTTATGTTCACTGTCTTAATCACATACAAGGCCTTAGAATTTACTGTAATATTAGAGATTATAACCGCAAGACTTCAGAGTAGCTAGTGCAGAAACTGACAGATACTAGCATCTAAAGAAGTTGGCAGCCTTGTCTAAAACTTCTTGACTTTGCATCTGTAATAGTTAATTGGCTATAGAAAACTACCAGTATTACTGTGGGGTGTGATTTTATAAACAAACAATTCAAAGAACTTTCCAGAAGAACTTTTAAAAAAGCTAGTGGTGGGATGTGTGGGTGGCTCTGCCAATAAGAGTCTGCTTTCAGCTCAGGTCATCATCCCAGGTCATGATTCTGCATGGAGCCCTGCTTTGGGCTCCCTGCTCAGTGGGAAGCCTGTTTCTCCCTCTTACACTCCCCTTGCTTGTGTTCTCTCTTTTGCTGTGTCTTTTTCTGTCAAATAAATAATCTCTTAAAAAAAAAATCTAGTGGTTTTTGGTTTTTAGTTCTTAGTCTCAGACCTTGTATAAAATTTCTTAGGAGTAGGCCCATGAGATGCCAATTCAGGCTGATTAATAGATGTTTGCTTTATTTTGTAATTTGGGGATTATTCATTGTTATCATATATCCTACCAAACTATAACTATCTTAGTGGCAGGATTTCTATTTTTTTCTTTATTTGTGTTTTTCATAGTCTTTCTATAGAACTAATAAATTTATTTTGACAACATAGCCTATAGGTACAAACAAACAATGTTTTCTGAATAATTCTTAGCCAGAAAGGACATCCCTTTTTACACAAAGCACAAATAGATATTGCCAGTTAAATGAGAAACTTTCTAAATGAAAGGAGGTAAAATTATTTAAAAATCAATTCCCTCCATCATTCAACAAGACTAAATACAAAGGAAGGTAACTTCAGATCCGGTCTACTGTTCTGAACATGCAATTCGTTTCACTTCAAAGAGAGGAAAGACATAGTGATAGAAAACAGAGGGCTTGGGGTCTATAAGTACAAAAATTTACACTGGGATTAATTCATGCAAGTCAGTCTCTGTTACAAAAACTGTGGCTTATTATTCTTGCTCTATTTTACTATTCGATAGGTGGCTTTAGAGAAATCTTTCTTTTTCCATTTTCAATAATCAATAAATAAGACAATTGTACATTATATTTTGTAAGTTGGTTCCTAACCAATTGATGAAAAATCTTTGGCTTAATATTTCATTAATTTGCATAAGCCAATGTGTTTTGGCCCAGACTATTAAGTCTCATTTTTATTTCTTTTCCCTTAATAAAAGACTTTCAGATAATGACACTGTCATGAAAGACGTTCTTATGTCAATCACGCCATCTAAAATGTCTTTGATAAAAGATTTTGTATCATTAGCTCTAATAGATCAAATAGAACAATAAGACTTCTAAATAAAAAAATACTATAAAATGCTATTAAGGGGGGGCACCTGGGTGGCTCAGTGGGTTAGGCCGCTGCCTTCGGCTCAGGTCATGATCTCAGGGTCCTGGGATCGAGTCCCGCATCAGACTCTCTGCTCAGCAGGGAGCCTGCTTCCCTCTCCCTCTCTCTGCCTGCCTCTCCATCTACTTGTGATTTCTCTCTGTCAAATAAATAAATGAAATCTTTGAAAAAAATAAAATACAATAAAATGCTATTAAGGGATAGTTTTAAAAAATAAATAACCTAATTATATGTCATTCATACAAGATAATTTAATGATTCAATATTATAATGATGAGAGTTCTTTCCCAATTGATTCATAGATTCAATGTAATTACAATAAAAATATCAACACATTTCTTATGGAAATTGAAAGAATGTATCTAAATTCATAGGGGCATGTAAAGATCTAATTAGCCCAGACACTGCTAAGAAAGAATAGTGAAGGGAAACGATTTGCTGTGATAGATGACACAAAATATTATGAATATGTTAAATTAGGCCACTATAGTATTTCCAAAGAATATTCAAAGATTTCAACAAACCAGCCATATATAAAATTGATTTATAACAAAAATGTCACTGCAGAGCACCCAGGAAAAGAAGGTGCTTTTGATAAATAATGTTGAGTCAATTGTATATACATAAAGAAAATGAACTCACACCACACATGCACACATAGACATACAAACAAACTCCAAGTGCATTGTGCATTCAAATATAGAAAGCAAAATTATAAATATTCTAGACACCAGTGTAAGAATATATTCATGACCTCAGAATTGGGAAAAATTTCATTTTTTTAACCAGAAATAGCACTTTTATGAATAATGAATAAATATAAAAATAATATTTTTCAAAATAAAACATTAGTGAGAAGAATGACAGTGTTTACATTTTTGAAAATTTGTCTTAATAAATAAAAGAGATTTTTTGTTGAAATATCACATATTATATAGCTTTTGAAAAACTGCATCATATATTCCTAAATCTGGGAGAGCTAGAACAACTAATACCTTAGTATTATTATGGAAATGGTTTGACTTTGCGGATTCAGGAAAACGTTCTTAAAGAAGACACAGAAAAAAGCTAACTTTCAAGAAAAGACTGATAACATTTACTACATCAAAAGACATTGTTGAGAAACAGAAAAGAGAGTCTGAATGTAGAAGATATTTGAAGAACTTCTTATACAACATTTTACCAAAAGCATATCCAATTGGCAACTTAACAGATGAAAATTTGCTCATCATCATATGCCTTTTCTTCATGAAAAGTCATATTAAAAACACAATAACATGTCAATAGCCCCACAGGAATAGAAAGTTATAAAGACTAAAAATACCGGTGATGGTATGAATGTAGATTGGTATATTCCCTCCAGAGAAGTGTTTGGCATTTTCTGTTGTGCTGAACATAGTCACAGTATAAAATGATAAATCCCAGCAGTAAGTGTATACTAACAGAAATGCATACATATGTAAAACCAAAGCACATGCAAAACATTCATACCAGCATTACTTTTGAGAGAGAGATCGAGAGCATGAGCAGGGGAAAGGAGCAGAGGGAGAGGGAGAAGAAGATTCCCCATTGACCAGGGAGCCCAACGTGGGGTTCGATCTCAGTACTTTAATAACTGAAAATATTAACTATACAGATATTCATATTAGAAAAATGGGAAAATAAATAAAGGACTAGTTGTAAAACATTGATACCATAAGCAATGAAAATGAATTCATTGCAGCTATATGAACAGCATAGATTAATATTATATAATAATATTGAAAGAAAGAAGCCAGACACTAAAGTACACATTTTGAATGACTTCAATTATATTTATTTGCCAAACAAGCAAATTATTCTACTAGTGGTTAGGATAGCAGTTCACTTTGGGGTGAATTTAGGTTATTGATTAGGAGATGGAATAAATGTAGCTTAGAGAATGGGGTCAATAGTCTGTTTTTTGACCTGGTATCAGTTATAAAGGTATTTAATTTGGGATAATTCATTGAGTTGTACAGTCATGATATGCAGTTTTTTCAGTGTGATAAACACAACAAACATTTGGTAAAAAACCAACAAGCAAGCAAACATTTAAACATAATCAAGTTGACTGATTTTACTCTAAAATTAGGATCCTGAACTTTAAGGATGAATTCATGAATTCTATCAGGCCATTATATTTTGTTTCCCCTTTGATTAAGAGAAATAATCATTTTCTTTCCTGGGTTTTGCATTTCCAATTGCCTTTATCTTAGTAAATTACAAAAGAATATATTCTGATGAATAGACAGAGGTTAGGGCACCTGCCTGACTCAGTCAAATGAGCCTCTGACTCTTCGTTTTGGTTCAGGTCAGGATCCTGGGGTCCTGGGTCGGAGCCCTGCGTCATGCTCCAGGCTCAGCAGGGAGTCTGCTTCTCTGCCTCTCTCTGCCTCTGTCTCTCTCTGCCCCTCCCTCCCCATGCCTGCTCTCTCTCTCTCTCTCTTTCTCTCTCAAATAGGTAAATCTTTAAAAAATAGAGAAAATACAGAGTTTAATATGAAACATAAACTTGGGGAAAAGATTTAATATTCTTGATATGGGGTTTGAAAAAACATTTTGTCTAGAGATAAATCAAACTAGTGTCATTGCTAAAGTATAACATACTTCCTTGCTTCGTTTCCAAGTGTCTGTGGGTTAAATTCTGGCCAGTATAGACAAATTAAACTCCTTAATGGAAAACGGAAAATTCTTTCTTCATCCTCTTCCCTCCTCACTCTGTTCATCCCAGGACGGCACTAGATTGCTCTTTCATCTACAGCCTAATCTGCAACAACGCAATAGTATATTAACATTTCTGGCGCTCTCTAAGCCATCTCTTGAGGCTCATCAAGTTTTCTGCATCATCTTTGGACTGACTGAAGTATATTTCTTCTTGAATATTAAATCCAGTTTTTCCATTTTCACACTTTTTTTTTTTTTTAAGTTGCTTATGACAATAGTTGTTTCCCTAGGACACTTTCCTAATTATATAATCAGCACCCTTTCCTCTGGGCAGACATTGCTGTTTTCATTTTAAAAAGCCATCTAGGGGACCCTAAGTGGATCAGTCAGTTAAGCATTTCCATTAGGCTCAGGATTCCAGGTTCCTGAGATGGAGCTCCACTTGCAGTCCCTGACCAGTGGGCACATGTTTTTCCCTCTCCCCTGCCTGCCACTCTTCCTGCTTATGCACTCTCTCTCTCAAATAGGTAAAGAAAATATTAAATCAATAAATCAATAAATCAAAAACCACCTACAGGGGCACCTGAGTGTCTCAGTTGGTTAGGTGTCCTTCATTTCAACGTAGGTCATAATCTGGGGTCCTGGGATTCAGCCCTTTCTCCACCTCTACTCAGCTTGGCGTGTACTTCAAGATTCTCTCTCTCACCCTCTGCCGCTCCTCCCATTCTCTCTTTCTGTAAAATAAATAAATAAATCTTTATAAAACTAAAAATAGGTAGGAATGCCTGGGTGGTTCAGTCCCTTCTCCTTAGATCACGATCTCAGGATCAAGGGATTGAGCCTCATGTTATTGGGCTCCCTGTTCAGTGCAGAGTCTGATTTTCCCTTTGTCTCTCCCCCTGCTTGTGCTCTTTCTCTCTCAAGTAAATAAAATCTAAAAAAAAAAAAAAAAGAAAAAGGAAAAGAAAAAGTGACTATAACAGCAAATACAATATAGTATGAGGTCTCAAAAAAGAAAAATTCTGGTTAAATTCAATGTAGTATTCTGTGCTGGATCCTGGAACAGCAAGAAGTCATTAGTGGAAAAATTAGTGAAATTTGAGTGAGGTCTGTAGTGCAGTTAATACTACTATATCACATTAATCTCCTACTTTTAACAAATGTTCCATGGTTACATAAGGTCCTAACAATAGAGGAAGGTGGATGAAGGGTCTATAAAATGGATTTTTCTATGCTATATTTGGAACTCTTTTGTAAACCTAAATCAATTCCAAAACAAACTTTAAAAAGGAGGATCTGGGAATTGAACTATCTGTACCTTATAAAACAATTTTTAAGAAAAATAATAAATAAAATTAAATTGTAAAGAAAAATATTACTGAAGTAAAATGATTTTGTGTATTTATATTTTCTATATTTTTATGTTCTACAATGAACATGAAACATTTACTAAATAAAAACATAAACAGTAACGTGCAAATGCATAAACACACATACCAAAAATCCACATAACTTACTAGATTAATCTCTGAATTAATATTTCTGAGCTGAGGGGCGGTTTTCAAAGCAGAGATAATTGGCACACGTTCTTCAGCCATACCATTCACTCAATTTATTTCCTCCAGACTCTTGCTGAATCTCTCAAGCAAGTGTTCTTATGAGTGCTAAACGTTTAATTTTAACACTATCCAAATCCTTGAAATTTCAATACAATGGAAAACATACAGAAAAACTAGAGTTGTTTTTTAATAGAACCAGCTCTGATTCTTAAATCAATGACATAACCATAAACTATCTGTAGTAGAATTTCATATTAATGTTAATACTTGCCATTTTCTAAAAATTATTTCCTGAAATTACAATATAGTTATATCCTGCTTTCTTTACTAGGACTATAAGTGCCATAAATTACAGCTCTAGGAAAATAACTTTGTCTTTCTTACCAGTGTAGCCAAGGAATTAAGTATATCAATATTTCTATTTAAATCATTAAATATTTCATTATTAATGATGATGAGATTGATTATGACTGGAACTTCTTGAAAAATATCACTTATTGGAGGTTAGATATTGTCAAGAATATGCAAGAATTTTCCAGCAGATACAAACATTTACATATTTTAATAATATTTTTGAAACTAACTTTTCAATGATAAGTCAGAAATTCAGCAGAGAAAAATAAACGTTTATCATTCTTCAAGAAAAGATTAGAAAAGAATTATAAACACAATTTTCTTATGTCTGTAGCTCTGCAGTCTAACAAGGAGAAATGCAATTTGTTGTTGTTGTTGTTTTAATGGAAAATAATCTAAGGAAACCAAAGTATTTTCTATGTTATAAGAAATAATTTCTTATAAAAGAGAGTGTTCTCTGGCTTAGGCCATTTAACTTGGACTTAAATGTTACTTCACTGTGCACTTCCTAAATATTTTTTTTTCTTTTTAAAAAAGTGACATTAAGGATTCAATTGTATTTACTTTTTGTTTCTAGACACATTAGCAGTATGTGCATCAAATAAAGGCATTACACGGTGTAACTGCAGTGGCACTTTTCCTTTTTTTCATTTTATTTTGTTCCATATCCACACTGATCTACAGGCTTTTGTTTCAAGCATTTCTAGCTATAGCTCTCCAAAGATAAGTTTCTTTCAAGCTACGAAAATGAATAAATTCAAACTTTATTTTATAAATTAGATTATGAAAGTAGAAACAACTAGAACCTAATTTACTGTTTGTTTTAATAACTAGCATGAAACATCAGTATGGGTTTCTTTGAAGTAGATTGTGTAGAGTGACTTTAAATATTTTATCGTGAAAGCAATGTAACCACACATTGACCTCATTCTTTGGCTATGTTCATAGCTATGTCTACATATCTCCAAAACACTTTGTTTGATTTCTTTCATTGATTTATGGTTTTAAACAGCCCCATTGTTTCAGATTAGTACAGTAACTTACACCACAGTTACTATAAACATCCTTTCGGCAAAGTCTAAATTGTTGCATATGGTTGTAGGTGGTAATGTCTAATAAAAGAACTGATATTACTAGCAGAAACTTTTGATCAAATCTTTTACTTGGAATGTTCTACTACGCTCTACTAAAGGAAATATCTGGTCAAATAGTTATTTGCTACCATTTATACAGTTAAGAAGGCTACTCAAGTACCTAAGAATTAACCTGGTTTATTCTATGCAAACTTCTCCAGATTCTTCATGTTACTGTGTGTAATACTCTTAATTATAAGTCAAAATATTCAGGAATTAAACAAAATAATAAGTGTGAGAGCACATTGTTAAACAAAAAGTTCATTTTTACAATAAGACATCATTATGATAAAATTTATTGGCTCAAGTAGAAGCAAGTTAAAGTAAAACTTAGGAGCATGGTCGATTTGGCTTAATAAGAGGTTGATATAATCTCATCAAGTGCAGGGTTTGAATGATTACCATTAATAGTATGCATACAATGGATGAAAGTAGAGTTTATAGGATATTTTCAAATCTATCAGTGTCAGTGTCATCTTATCTCTGCACAATTTATTCCACCAAAGGCAGCGTTTGCTACATATATAGACAAACACATTAATTATACATATTTGAAATATTGGGTATTACCTGGCTGACAAACACAATTTTGGCTGTGAGGCTGCTATTACCAAATAACGTATAAGGCATCTCCAATGTGATATTTGTAATCCATTGAGCCCACTTGTCTCCTAGGCCCTTCGTTTTCCCATTATTTTTCCTTCAATGTAGATATGCTGTAATGACTTTCTCCAAGATTATTGATTCTATCCTTTGCTAAATCTAATCTACTGTTAAACTCAATCCTTTAGTTAATAATTTCCTATCTTGCATATTTTAGTTCTATAATGTCTATTTATTTTTCATGCCTTAACCATTCTCTGTGGAATGATTTCATCATTTCATCTGTATTCTTCATTTTTTCTTCCATTTTCTTAAACCTGTCACTTATAGCACATATTTAAAGTTCTTATACCTTAACTGCATTATTTGGATCAATGTTAGGTGAAAGATTAAAGAATGTTAGAATATTAAAATATTCTGTATGAATAAAAAAATGTTAGTTATAAATAAAGAAACTTGGACTCAAAGAGTCATTAAATAATGCATGACCAAAAAAATTATAGTCATTAAGAGTGACATTCTCATCCTATCCTCAAACATTCTAATGTGTATGTGTGGAACTTGTAGCCTATATAAACACCTGTATATTGATCAGGAGAAACTTTAAAAATCAGCTTCAGGGCACCTGGGTGGGTGGCTCAGTCAGTTAAGTGCCAACTCTTGTCAGGGTCATGATATAAAACCCCACTTCAGGCTCTGCACTCAGTGGGGAGTCTGCTGGGGATTCTCTCTCTCCCTCTGCCCGTCCCCCTTCTCCAAAATAATAAATTAAAAAATAGTTATTTAAAAAATCAGCTTCTAGCACTGGTATGGGACTCATTTTGAAATCTGCTCTTCAGATTTTCAATGTTCATATTCTTAGCTACATTCCGATGAATGATTTCTTTCTTTTTTTTTTTTTTAACTTACTCCTTCACTCTAAGTGTGTATTTCACATGATATTATTTTATTCTTGTCTATATTTCCTATTGAGATCACAATGTGAATATTTTCACAAATTTTCTTTCTAGATCTCACCTCATTGATTTTCATCAGAATTTCCATTGTACCTCCCAGAATTCTCAAGGATTTGAGGTGGAAATCATCTTCAGTGATAAACTAAATCACATCTATGACATTAACACCAAGTGCTGTGCTAAATGCTTTGCTCCCCTCAAAATTTTCAAACCATTTGTAGAAAGATGAGTTCTTAGCTGTCCCTAACCAGCTAAAACCTGTATCAAATACCTGTACTTACAAACTTCAGTAGGTAACCAGAAACAAGAGAAAGCCCACCTTGCCGAAAAACTAAAATGGAGATGGATACCATAGGTTGTGTTAGCCTCCAAATCCTTTCAACAGCTATTGTTCAGCACAGAGTATGCAATAGTATAATTTCCCTCCCTCCCTCTGTTCCTTCTCTCCTTCCTTCCTTTCTTTTTTCTTCCTTCTTTCTCTATTTCTTTCTTTCTTTCTCTCTTTCTTTCTTTCTTTCTCTTCCTTTCCTTTTCTTTCTTCTTTCTTTTCATTTATTTTATCTTCTTCATGTAGACACTGCAGGATGCAGCAGACAGTTACAGAAATACACAGGGGATTTCTATTCAAATGTTTAATTTGGATTATGGTTTTATAATCTTGAGTAAATTACTTGACAATCTGTGACTTCATTTTTCTTGCCTCCATATGTGGCAAATAATTTATGGCCATTTCTTAATACAAAATGTTTAGAAGAATCAATAAGAAAAAATATAGAAAACATATAGGGTTAGAAGTGTCAGGACTTTTTCTGTGTCCTTATGGAATTCTATTGTCAAAATTTTGCTCTCCATATTTCCATAGAGTTCATTTTCATACAAGTCATTATACTGAAATGGATAAGAACATAGACTATGAAATGATTCTCAACCTCATCAGAAAATAGTATTAGCAGCCAAACTCTAATATTGGTTGGTTGCTGGAAGGTTTCCCCCTTGAATTAAGAGAGAGTAGCTATGTCTCCTGTTTTATGTAGATGACTGTGTGTAAAAAAAAAAAAAAAAAAAAAGTTGTTTTTGCTTACATTAAAAATTTCATGTCATCTGCTTATGTCTTCTGTTAATCCTAATATGTTATAAATATGTTCAAAAAGTTCACACATTGCTCCTTTATAAAGCATTACCTCTTTCATACTGATGTTTGTATCATGTGCCTTACATTCATCTTGGAAATAATAAAACATTGCTTTGTAGCTATGGAGAATTAGGCAGGCAAGTTGTGATGAAAAAAGAGGGACATGTTAAGTTTCAAATATAGGACTATTTCTATTGAGAACAAAAAGTGTTCAAGAACTTCTAAGTTTAACTCCAACACATAAGAATTTTGAAGTTCTTTTCCCATTCTCACAAACAAAAGCTAAACAAATTGAAACACAATATTTCTTCTTAAAATCATCAAAGAACTGAGGTCACAGGGCAAAGTGTTTGTAGAAAAGCTGGAGAGAGAAAGAGAGATGCAAAGAAGCAGAGCACAGATGCAGAAGCTTGCTTCTGGAGTCAGTACCAGTAGGCACACCTAAACCATACTGATGAATTCCTAGAGGTTCAATGTGGATTAACTTGAAAGTTAAAAGATCTCCAAGGTTGAGAGTGATTTTTAAGTGGAGACCCTAAATGAAGATCTAAGATAAATTTACTCATGCTTCTTGCAGAGTGAGGTGTTAATAAATTGTTATGCAAAGTGAGGAGAGAAATAAAATTGTGTAAAATGTTTAGTTGAAGTAGAAAAGGTAAAAAAATACTGAATGACTCTTTTTAAAAAAGAAGAAAGGCAAGGTATCTTGCCTGTATGTAATAATCAGTTGAGCATTGGACTCTTGGTTTTAGCACAGGTCATGATCTCAAAGTCATGGGGTTGAGCTCTGCCTCAGGCTCTGCACTCAGCATGGAGTCTCCTTGAGATTCTCCCTCTCCATCTGCCCCTACCACTCATGCTTTCTCTTTCTCTCTCTAAAATAAATAAATAAATCTTAAAAAAAAATTGATAAAGGGGCACCTGGGTGGCTCAGTGGGTTAAAGCCTCTGCCTTTGGCTCAGGTCATGATCCCAGGATCCTTGGATTGAGCCCCACATTGGGCTCTCTGCTTGGCAGGGAGTCTGCTTCCTCCTCCCTCTCTCTCTGCCTGCCTCTCTGCCTACTTGTGATCTCTATCTGTCAAATAAAGTAAATAAAATCTTTAAAAAATTGATAAAGACAGAATAAAAAACATACATATTTTATATATTAGATGTTAATCTAAATATATCACTAATCTTTTTGAAACTTCAAATATATTTAAAGTGATTATTGATATATATTGACATTTATGTATCTAAATATACAAATAAAATACAGACACTGACAAAATGGATTAAAAAGAAAGACACAACTATATCATGTCCACGGGGCAGGGGGGGGGGACCTACCTTAAATATAAAGAGACAGAATAATGAAAACTAAAGGAATGGGGAAAGATATCACACAACACAATAATACAAATCTAAAGAAGACTGAAGTACTCATATTAATTTCAGACAAAGCTGACTTCAGAACAAAGAAATTTATAAAGAAATAAAGAGGGTTTTTACATAATGATAAATGGGTTAGTTCCCCAAGAAGTAATGTGTATGTACCTAATAACAGGGAATTGAAATAAATTATGTGAGGCAAAAGTAATAGAACTGCAATGAGAAATAAAGAAATCCACTATTTCTGAGACTTCAGAGTTCTATCAATAATAGACAGGAATCAGTAAGGACATATTTTAACTGAATAACATCATTAATCAACTGCTATAACTTACATTTATAGAATATTACATTGAACAACAGCAAAAGATACATTTTTTTCATATGGATCATTATCCAAGATAGACTGCATTCTGGACCAAAAATTTTAAAGAACAGAAGTCATACAAAGTATGTTCACACAGACCACAGTGAAATTAAAGTGGAAATCAGTGACAGAAAGATTGCTGGAAAATACTCAGATATTTGGAGAAAAAACACCACACTTCTAAATCATATATGGGTCAAAAAGGAAATCTCAAAAGAAATTAAAAACATTTTGAACTGAATGAATAAAATACAACCTATAAAAATGTGGCGGGTTCAATAAATGCAGTGCTTAAGAGGAAATTTATATTACTGAACACATATATTATAAAAAAGGGAGATCTAAAACCAATAATCTAAGTTTCCATTTTAGGAAACTGGAGAATGAGGACCATTATAAACCTAAATCAATAAGCAAGAATGGAATAATTAAAATTTGAATAGAAATTAATAAAACTGAAAAGAGGAAAAGAGAAAGGTAATAAAACCAGAGCTGGTTTTTGAGATCAATAGAACTGATAAAGTGCTAGCAAGGCTAACAAAGAAAAAAGATGGAGTTAGAGAGAGAGAATAGACTTAAAATACACACACACACACACACACACACACAGAGTGATATCAGAAATAAAAGAGAGACCATCACTAAAAATGTCATGAATGAACATTAATAACCCAATAATGGAATATTATTAACAAGTCTCTGTTCACTAATTTAAGAACTTAGATGAAATGGACCAAATTCCTTGAAACACAGTTGACCAAAACTCAAACAAAGAGAAATAGATAATCTGAAGATGCCAATCTCAATTAAGGAAATTTAATCAATATCATAACCATCCACAGCAGAAAGGATTAGGGCTTGATGATTTCACTGGTGAATTCTGCCAAACATTTAAGGAAAAAATTATACCAATTCTATATAATCAGTTACAGAATATAAAAACAGAGGGAACACTTCCTAACTCATTCTATAAAGCCAGCATTACTGTAATTACCAAAATAATACAGTGATTATAAAAAAAACTTATAGATTAGTATCTCTCATCAACACGCATACCTAAATATTAGCAAATTGATTTCACCAATGTATACATAGAATTATAATCTCCATTGAGTGAGATTTTCCCAGGCATATAAGGCTAGTTCAACATTTAAAAATTAGTTAATGTAATCCATCACATCAGTAAGCCAAAAAAAAAAAAAAAAAAATATGATTATATCATAGATTGAGAAAAAGCAATTGGTAAATCCAACACCCACTCATGATAAAATTCTCAGCAAACTAATGATGGGAAATTCCTCATCTTGATAAATAACATCTACAAAATCTTACAAGTAGCATCATAACCAATAGTAAGAAAACAAATGTTTTTCTTCGAGGATGAGGGAAGAAAAGAAAACCTGTCTCACCACACCTACTCAGCAGAATACTGGTGTTCCTAATTAATGCAATAAGACACTATAAGTAACTAAAATGCATGTATGTTGGAGAAGAAAAGATAAAATTCTCATTCACAAGTGATATGTCTGTTAATTTTTAAAATCCCAAATAATTGACCAGAACAGTTCTATAAATTATGTTATTATACCAAGTTTGCAGGAAACAAAGTTAATATAAAAAAGTTCATTGTTCTCTTACATACCAGCAAAGAAAAATTAAAATTTTAAAATAAAAACCACAACCTAGGAGGGGAGGAGTCAAGATGGCGGAGAAGTAGCAGGCTGAGACTACTTCAGCTAGCCGGAGATCAGCTAGATAGCTTATCTAAAGATTGCAAACATCTGAAAATCCATCGGTTGATCAAAGAGAAGAAGAACAGCAATTCTGGAAACAGAAAAACAACCCCTTACTGAAAGATAGGACCGGCGGAGAAGTGAATCCAAAGCGACGGGAAGATAGACCCCGGGGGGAGGGGCCAGCACCCGGCAAGCAGCGAAGCAACCGCACACAAAATCAGGACTTTTAAAAGTCTGTTCCGCTGAGGGACATCGCTCCAGAGGCTAAACTGGGGCGAAGCCCACGTGGGGTCAGCGTGGCCTCAGGTCCCACAGGGTCACAGAAGGATCGGGGGTGTCTGAGTGTCGCAGAGCTTACAGGTATTGGAACGGGAAAGCCGGCTACAGAGACAGAGCCGACAGTAAGATCGCAGCTCGGGGTGACCTTCAATCGGTCGCAGGCTCAGTGAGCTCGGAGCACGGCCAGAGGTCAGGCAAACGGGAGTAACTGGGCGCTGTTCTCTGAGGGCGCACTGAGGAGTGCGGCATGGGCTCTCGGCTCCTCTGGGCCGGAGACCAGGAGGCTGCCATTTGTATTCCCGTCCTCCGGAACTCTACAGAAAGCGAACAGGGAACAAAAGCTCCTGAAAGCAAACCCGAGCGGAATACTCACCCCGGCCCCGGTTAAGGGCGGTGTAACTCTGCCTGGGGAAGACACTTGAGAATCACTACAACAGGCCCCTCCCCCAGAAGAACAACAAGAAATCCAGCTGAGACCAAGTTCACCTACCAAGGAGTGCGGTTTCAATACCAAGGAGAGCAGCAGAATTCCAGAGGAGGAGAAAGCCAAGCACGGAGATCATGGCTTTTTCCCTCTGATTTTTTTTTAGTCTTGCAGTTAATTTAATTTTTTTCTTTTTCAGTTTTTGTTTTAATTTTCTCACCTTCGGGTAAAATATTTTTTTAAATGTTACCTTTTTCTTTTTTTAACGATTTTTTACTAGTTTATCTGATATATATATTTTTTCTTTTTTATATTTTCTTAGGTGTTTTCTTTTTTATTTTTTTTTAATTCTTTTCTTTTTTTTTTCTTTCTTCCTTTTTGAACCTGTTTTTATCCCCTTTCTCCCCCCTCATGATTTTGGATCTCTTCTAATTTGGTTAAAGCATATTTTCCTGGGGCTGTTGCCACACTTTTAGTATTTTACTTGCCCTTCATATACACTTATAAGGACAAAATGATAAGACGAAAAAATTCAACACAAACAAAAAAGAACAAGAGGCAGTACCGAAGGCTAGGGAGCTAATCAATACAGACATTGGTAATATGTCAGATCTAGAGTTCAGAATGACAATTCTCAAGGTTCTAGCCGGGCTTGAAAAAGGCATGGAAGATATAAGAGAAACCCTCTCGAGAGATATAAAAGCCCTTTCTGGAGAAATAAAAGAACTAAAATCTAACCAAGTTGAAATCAAAAAAGCTATTAATGAGG
>NC_081557.1:186560287-186573136 GCF_022355385.1 Mustela nigripes | reverse complement strand
CAAGCAGAGAAAGACAACTATCATATGATCTCCCTGATATGAAGAAGTTGTGATGCAACATGGGAGCTTAAGTGGGTAGGAGAAGAATAAATGAAACAAGATGGGATTGGGACGGAGACAAACCATAAGTGACTCTTAATCTCACAAACCAAACTGAGGGTTGCTGGGGGGAGGGGATTTGGGAGAAGGGGGTGGGATTATGGACGTTGGGGAGGGTATGTGCTTTGGTGAGTGCTGTGAAATGTGTAAACCTGGTGATTCACAAACCTGTACCCCTGGGGATATAAATATATGTTTATAAAAATTAAAAAAAAAACATAATCTAATTGACATTAGCACCAAAAAAATTGAAACAGTCAGATGTAAATATAACCAAGGTGTATTTATATGATGATAACTATAAAACTATAATGAAGGAAATCTAAGAATCTAAATAGATAAATATTCCATGTTCATACACGAGAAAGCAATATTTTTTAGATGTCAGTTCTTTCCACTTAATATATAGATTCAAGTGAACCCCAATCAAAGACTGACGAAGTTAATTAGTCAAAATGGATAAATTGATTTTCAGGTTTCTATGGGAAGACAAAAGACTCTGGATAACCAAAATAATCCTGCAGAAGAAAAATGAAACTTAAGGACTGACATTACAGACCTCATGATAAAGTTTCAGAGATCAAGATATTATGGAATAGGTGAAAAAAGTAGACAATGAAAGAAGAAACCACAAAACTACAAAATGTAGGATAAAATCAAATATGACTTCAGAATTGACTTAGAGTTATAGGTACAATACCAAAAACACAATCCATGAAACAAAAACTTGAAACTCTTTATATGATTAAAATTTAGAACTTTTGGTCTGTGAAGGACTCTATTAAGAGAATGAAAAGAGAAACACAAACCTGGATACAATATTTGCAAAACACTTAAGATAAAGGGCTTTTATCCAAGGTATATGAAGTACTCTTAAAATTAAACAATCAAAAAAGGAACAACCCAATTTACAAAGGGGAGAAAGATCAGAACAGACACCTCATGAAAGAAAATATACAGATATCAAGCAATTACATGAAATGTTCAACCTAGCATGTCATTAGAGAATTGCAAATTAAAACAACAATGTGATTTTGAAATGACTAAAATCCTGTCAAACTCTTTATCCTGGTGGAAATGAAAAATGGTCTAACCACTTAGAGAGACATTTTGACAGTTTCTTGCAAAACTAATTATAGTCTCACTATATGGTACTACCCTACGTTTGTAACCTTAGATATTTACCCAAATGAACTAAAAACACAAAAACCTGCACATTAACGTTTGTAGCAATTTTATCCATAGTTTCCAAATAGAAACAACGAAGATATCCTTCCATAGTTGAATAGATAAATAAACTACTACATCCAATCAATGGAACATTATTCAGTGGTAAAAAGAAATGAGCTATTAAGCCACAAAAAAGACATGGAGTAAAATTAAATGAATATTTCTTAGTAAAAAAAAAAAAAGTCAGTCTTAAAAGGTATATACTGAATTATTCCATGTGTATGACATTTTGGAAAAGGCAAAATGATTGAGACATTGATTGTCAGAATATGTTGATGGGGGAGGGATGAAGCAGCTGAACATGCAGGTTTTAGGGCAGTGAAACTACTCTGCAAGGTATTATAGTGATATGTATGTCCTTATGCACTTGTCAAAATCCGCAGAATTGTACAAGAGAAAGAGTGAACCCTGATGTAGTTTACAAACTTCAGTTAATAACACTGTAACAATATTGGTTCCTTGGTGTGACAAATACATATACAGTATTAATGTAAGATGTTAATGGGGAAGCTGTGAGAGGGAGAGGAAAAGGAAGTATATTTGAACTTTATGAAGTCTGTTCAATTTTATGTACACCTAAAACTGTGCCAAAAATGTCTATTAAATTAAAAACAAAACCAAAAATTATTCCAGGCAGGAGGACTAGAGGGACCTAAGGCCGCCGAAGTTAGAGTGAAGAATCAGATGCTTGGCAGAGCAGCACCAAAGACAAACTAACGGGAAGTAGGAATTCTAGAACATGAAAGACAAATTCACCCTCCTGCAAGGAAAGTGTGATTGGGAGTAATTTACAACATCTCAATTTCATGCATACAATTCTCCTAATGATCCTCTGACGTAGTATATTTCTGATTTCTCAGTTGATTAATCTAAGGTTAATACTGGTAAACGAACTTGTCTAGTATCACCTAAATAATAAGCAGTGAAGACAGAACATATTCTACATTCTCCTGTGACCTAGAGATTTGTCATTCAAGTGTACATGATATTCTAAGCTAATGGTAAGGGATTTATTTTCTACTAAGAACTATATACACAGATACCTTGTGTGCGTGGAGAAATGAAATAAGAGGGGGAGGAAAAAGAACAATCTTGAGTCTGCCTAAAAAGGAACCCCCTGACTTGCTCTAATTATTTATTTATTTTCAGATATTGGAAGAAAAGTAAGACTTCTGGGTTGGCCTAAAGAGGAGAATTTTGGATTACGTTGAAATCTTTTGTATAAAAAGTATGAGGATTTTTGTCTCTTCAGTCAGCGATGCTGGGGAGAAAGGTAAGGAATCCAGAACATGGAAGAAAGACATTGAGTGGGTCCCTTACACATGAATGAAAGAATCTGGTTGTGATCCAGAATAGATCAAATTGACAGTAAGTAGAGGTCACAGGAAAGAAAATCATGTCACGATGAAGAATTCATCAGTTTTAAAGACTTGAATTAAGGGTAACCCCTCACATGAGGACATCAGTGGCATTTGCAGAAATGGTTGCCGAAAGGGTTCAAACACTGAGCGGAGTGCAGAATGAGGTGTGAAGCCTCCTGATACTCAATGCTGATACAAACATAATGGTTATACACAGAATATCGGAGGACTCAGCATCATCCTCACGGCATACTCTTGATTTCCAAATTTACTAAAAGCATATCGCTTTTATCTGCTCTAAGACATGGACAGAAGCATTGCCTTCTGCTGTCTTTGAATAAATCCCAAGCTTTTTATTCACCTCTAGCAAACACATATACATAGGGATGAATTTAAAGTATTGAGCTAAATTTATATACAACCATAAAAACAGGTCTTTCTGTCCTTTCTGTTATTTTGCATAGTGCATTGGGAGCATAAACTGGATAAGGACACATATTTTTGTTGTTTTGTTCCCTGCTGTGTTTTCTTTTTTTTTCCCTTTTTCCTTCCTTCCTTCCTTCCTTCCTTTCTTTCTTTCTTTCTTTCTTTCTTTCTTTCTTCCTTCCTTCCTTCCTTCCTTCCTTCCTTCCTTCCTTCCTTCCTTCCTTTCTTTTTTTTTTAAATTTTATTCATTTATTTGACAGAGAAAGAGGTCACAAGTAGGCAGAGAGGCAGACAGAGAGCGAGGGGGGAAGCAGGCTCCCAGCTGAGCAGAGAGCCTGTTACGGGCCTCGATCCCAGGACCCTGAGATCATGACCTGAGCCCAAGGCAGATGCTTAACCCACTGAGCCACCCAGGCGCCCCCTGCTGTGTTTTCAATGTCTATTAATGGACAGAGGGGTTAAGTAAATATTCACCAACTGATGCTATGTGTTAGGTTGTTTCTCTTTGTGAACTCTATATTCTTGAGTGTCTCTTCCAAAGAAAAGCAATCTATTAGCAAGGTCATTTTTCTTTTTTTTTCTTTTTTTCCCCTCACTGAAGCTCTGATTTTTCATGCAGGGTCTAAAAATCGAAGCCATTTCTTTTTAGCTCATATCAATTGAAAGGATCCAAATCAAAATGGAGCTGACATATTTGTTAACAAATCAGTAGTAGAGTGGAATTAACCACAGCCCCTCCAAAGCCGTATTGTTTTACACCTTAACACATGTTCAAAAATAACTCTTGTTGAAAAGAGTCAAAAGAGAAATTACTTTAAAAATCGGAGATCAGGATTTTACAACTCAACGTACAATGAAACACATGTGCTGGTTAAGGGTCCCATTTTGTCTCATCATTTTAACTTCTATGATCACACTGAACATGAAATGAATGAAACAAATACTGCAGTATCTTGCTTGATGGTTACCTACTAGTATCCTAATTTTATTAAAATTATTTCGAAAGGAAAATGTTTGCAAACACAGGTTACCAAGACTAAAAAGGCATTTTCTTTTGTCTTCTTTTGAAATTGGTGTTAAGGCACAATTCAGTTGAAGATTATAAGGTAATACCAGATGGTGAGTGGCTATAGGAGTTATATGGTAAGATTCGACTTCACCAACAATCATTTCCTAAGTACTAATAATACTTTACACATGTGCAGTACTTTCCAGATTTCAATGTCCTTTTGCATTTGACTCTTATAACTCAGTAAGTATGGCAGAGCAGATTTTATTATGAGACTCAGAGAAGTTAATAAGTGTCAGAGTTAATATCACATTAAGAAGTGGTAAGGCCAGGTCAGGCCTTGACTTATAAGGATAAGGATATTCACAATTGAATCTCATGTACCTGAAATGTTGTGCTATTTTTTTGTATAAAAATTCATTTAAAATAAATATTCTTATTATAATTTCAAACAATGGATATAGTAATAGTTATGTTTATTGAGACCTCAGACAGGTATCATAATTGCAAACTGCAAATATGAAACAAATGTCCATGTTTATGAGTTAAATACAGAGAACATTAGGTGATTATCCTATGTCACTTTTTGGACGTTCTCATAAGGTAGATGCTAGGGTTCTTCCAATTTTATAGATAAAGATATTGAGCCTGAGACTATTACTGACTTTACAGAAGGTCATAAAGCTTCTTATGAGGTAGACCTGGGACTTGAATTCAGGCAAAAGGCCAGGTCTTAACTAGCAGGTAATTCTGTCTTCTGAATGCAACTTTTAACTACATATCTCCTCTTCCTATCACATGGATGTGATTATAAGTCCTACTTACTAGGAATAGCATTAAGTTCTGAATAAGAAAATTGTTGTAAAAATCATTTTCAAACTGCAAATATGAAACAAATGTCAGTGTTTATGAGTTAAAATTCAACTTTTGGGGTATTTGTCCATAGTGTTTCTTTTCCCTTCTTTTCTTTTCCATTTTTCGTTTTGGTCTGGTTAATGGCTTTGCTGTATCAATGACCATAGGTGATGGACTTAGGTTTCCTGAGTTCCAGTCAGCTTCCTTATGTCCCCTGATAGAGTTTCCAGTCAGCAGCTTCCCGTTAAGTGTAGTTGTGAATTAATGAATATAAATCCATCATCACTGATTGAAAGAAAGTCAGTGCTATATGCTGTATTAAAGTGCGCTTTTAATGTTATAGTTGTGTATGGAAGATAGCATATTACTTACTTTATATTTTCATCTAAGTTATTCCTTAATAACTCTGAAACTTTAGAACTCAGACACTGTTGTTTGTAACATGTGAAAATCTTCATCGGTGTTTTTCCCCCTACAAATTTGTTAAAAAGAACCTACACATTCAAGTTAAATATGGTGAGCTGTCATCAGCTTCTAATTGTAGAATGAGAGTCCTTAGGAAAATTGGACAGTGGAACAAATCACTTATGGCACTTTATTTTTTTCCCCCTTTTGGCTCTGAATCTATGTTGACAGGGGGACTTAACATCAGTTTTATGCTGCTAGAAGAATGTGGCCCTATTTGCATTTGTTGCCATTCTTTTTCTTGCCTAAAGTGCAGAAGTTCACCTTGCAATAAGACCACTAAAAATGAAAACTGAGATCCTAAAATGCATCTTTTTATAAAAATGTTGAGTAACAACTCACACTGAAGACTAAAATAAATGACATGTGGGAAAACCTAATCAACATATAACTAAATGTCTTATCTCTTTGTCATCATCTATTAACCTAGTTCATTTTCTCCTTTTCTCCTAGGTTTAATATTTGTTACCTTGTGACTGCACACATGTTGGTGATCAGCTAATTTATGCCTTATGTTGTGTATAGAATTTAACGGCTGCCAATAATTACAGTGGTAGACAAACTAGAGATTTTTCACTTCTCTGCTAAAAACTAACCATGTGTTCTGCTTTAAAGCAATGTGGTTTTATTTTATGAATTTTCTGCAAGAAAAATAAAAAGAAAATCAGAACTGTGAAATTTGCCATTATTCATGAAAAATTATCTGTTGGAAACTTGAGCCTCAAAGAAAGAGAGTAGGATTTTTTTTTTTTAATTTGGTATTAGCACTAGATATGTGCACAAAGAAGATGATATTAGAGTCTAAAGATCCCATCTTTATGTCACATTTTAAGGTGATAGTTCAATGCTGGCTAATGGGAATTTTTTTTTTAAAGACCTATTACTGGCTTCTCATTTAAACTCCTTATTTACAGATGAAATTGCAAATTTCAAGCTCACTTAAAATTTGACATGCTACAAAGATCTCCAAGATGTTTATTCTTTTAGTCAAACATATCAGTATTTCAAACATGCAGTCCAAAGAAAGAAAATGTTATTTTGGTATTAAATTGAATTTTAAAATATTTTTAAAAATAAATGCATACCAGTTTATTTTTGAAAGCCAGTTGATTTATGCCTGCCTTCATATACAGTCAGTATACATATCTTCAATAACTATTAATTTAATTGTCTAATGAAATACAGTCTTTTTTCACCTGAATTATATGGAGATAATATTCTCCTTATGTTAAAAAGAAAAAAAGGTGATGGAAGAATAAAGGAGCATATGAAAGTTTTTTTTTTTTTTTTAACATAGTTTTATTTGACTTGCTTCTCTTCACATAGTAATATTTTAATTACCCTACTTAATTTACTGAAATTTCAAGATTGACACCATCCAGCTTTCTTTTCTTTCTAAGTTGTTTCTTTATCCTCTCTGTTATTTCCATCTCTGTTTTGTCTTTCATTCTTGGAAAGCTAAATATATTAAAAGACAGCTGATATTTGCAGTGTAGAAAAAGCTTTAGCTTTCTACAAATATGCATAGAATTCAGTAACTTTCAAGTTATTTATATTATACACTAAATATTTATAAGGATTTTTTTCCAATAGTAATTGCACTTTATTACTCTATTATTTGATTATGAGTTTATCTGCTGCTACAAAGTGACTCTAAAATACTGTGTTCCAATATGAAGAAAAATAATTCCTTCCTATATAATAGTCTAAATGGTCAGAACAGTTCTGCCATCTTTACGACTAGAATTCCAATATTAAAATAAAATAAGCACCTGGAGAGAAAGCCTTTGTCTTCAAAATGATGGCATCAAAGCTGCTCACAACAGTATTTCCTGATATATAGTCAGCCTAAATGTGTACACATGACCATACCTGCCTACAAGTCAGTGAAAAAATAGTTATTCAGTAGATTAATTAGGGAGTTTTACTCCAAAGAGAAAATTGAGAGAATGGATAGTTACTAACAGTTAATAGTTCACAACAAAGGAATGTTTATCTTTAGAGTTGAGTAAAATGACTGCTTATTTGCTTATAACATTTCATTACTCAATGTAATATCATTTAATATGTATGAACAATGTTAATAAATAAAAGATATATTTCTCTAAAATGTTTTACATGGTGAGAAAGAAGAATTAGAGTTAATTTTTCTTAGTTTTTGTCTTTCTTTTTTTTCTGCTATGGTTTACATTCTCAAAATATAAGCACTCTGATATTCTCAAAATTGTAGCGTATATTTTGATGTATCTCCCAATAAAACAATATTGATTCACAGGTAACCTCAAAAAATGAAGACACTCATTTTGAGCTTAATTTTCAAATATATCTACTGGAGAAGTTACAAACCTTTTCATTAAAATTTCATTTAGAGAAATGTAGTATTTAAATGTGGTTTTATTAATATTATTAATACTATTAGGAATCATGTTGGATAAAAATCTGCACACAAAGAAAAATTGTCAAAAATAAACTGTAACTACTGGCAAATTCTTCAACAAAAGACAATAAAATACATATTTAGAAAACCACCAAAAACCTAAGCTTTTTAAGGAGCATTATCACCTTTTTAATATTTATTAATATATTCCAATATATGACATACTTTCTCCAAAAGTAATTATATTTCAAATGTGAGTGTTTTGAATATTTTATGATGTAGATTTATTGCTACAATCACTCACTTAACATTTTTATTCATGTAGTTTTTCTGATGTATACTAGATTCACAAAAGAAAATATCTACATAAAATTGTTAATAAACTTATATATATTCAGTATACATATTCATAACAGTGTTGGACAGATTAAAAAATGTTTAATTTTCCCTAATTAGGGTGAATAGAGGAGCAAAATACTTTATTTAATTTTTTCCCAGTAAAACTGTCTTTTTTCAATTTTAAATCATCAGATATGCTTCATGTTTACATATAATTACAAAGAGCTCCAAGATTTTTAAAACTAGTTTCTTTTAAAATTAAAGTTGTCTTTCATATGTATATTATCCCAAATCATCAACCCCTGCCATGACTATGATCAATAACAAATTGTACCTAAGTTATTATTATGCAGAAAACATTATGAGGAAAATATGTAGTTATAATAATTTTTGGTGTATCTTATTAAATTCATCGCAATAATAGGATATAATTAAATAATAAGGCATTTTTTAAAATTATGTTGTTCTTAGAAAGAGAAAAATGAAAAAAAAAATTAGTTGGTTTTCCTATTGCAAGTGCTGAATTTTTTTTTTAATTTCAATTTGTTTTTTGATACATACATAGCATTTCTTATGGACACTAAAACAGAGATACCCTATAATTTCTCAAAACTGAATGTGGGTATTTTCAAATACTCTCAGACATTATTTCAGTTTTCTTATTTAAAAACCTGAGCAAAGCAAAAGTCTAATAAGTTTAGTAGTGTCATTTATTCAGGAGAAATAACAAATTTAATTTATAATCTTGAAACCCTACTGAAAGGAGAATTACAACTCCTAACCTACCATCTATCACAACAGCTAACTGATTAATTCAGAAATAATGTAATTTTAGTTTGAAACTAAGGAAAATGATTCATTCATCCTACACTGTATTTCACTCATATGCTATTTAAGATTGCAGCTACTGATTTTATTTATAGATGACATGAGTTAAATTTATGTAAGGAAATTCAATGATTGTTTCAGAGTATGGAATTTCAATTACTGTGTCTCAGAAATCACACACTTATGAATACAAAACTTTAAGCCTCAAATGATGCTTGTCATATTTTTCTACTCCCATCACATATTTAACAATTCTATTATTTAATTCAGATGTACACAGTATAAGGGAAGGAAATGATTATTTTTACAATATTTACTTTTCAACTAATATGTATAGTTATTAATAACTTATGGTATAAACAAGGAGGGAAGGGGAATGCTAAGTGTAAATATTCCTAGAAGAAATATTTTAAAACAAAAATGTATTATGACACAGTTTAAAATTGTATTTCATGTATTCGTGCTATAATCACATGCTGAGGGGAGCCTGGGTGGCTCAGTGGGTTAAGCCTCTGCCTTGGGCTCAGTTCCTGATCCCAGGATCCTGGGATCTAGCCCAGCATCTGGCTCTCTGTTCAGCCGGGAGCCTTCTTACCCCCATCTCTCTCTGCCTGCCTTTCTGCCTACTTGTGATCTCTGTCTGTCAAATAAATAAATGAAATCTTAAAAAAAAAAAATCAAATGCTGAATTGATATTTATATCCCTCTAGGAATAAAGCTTAAACTAGTGTTGAGTTATTAGGTCAAGATACATTGTCAAGAAAGTCTTTCTCGACTATGGTGGGCACTATGACTATAGCAGGAGGAAGCAATGATTTCATGACTAGATTGTCACTAGTCATGGCAAAACATAGTGATTTTCTGAACTTGGGCAGAAGTAGCAGAATGAAGAGAAAGCTATAAAAACAGTAAAAACCTGAGATACATAGTACTCAGTAACTAATTATGTATTCGATTGGAGAAAGAAAAACATGAAGATGATTCTAAATTTTCCTTTTAGAAACTGGGGAGATGTTAAATATAATAATTGGATAGTATGTTATTAAAATAATAATCAAAAACTGGGAGAAGAATCATTTTGTCAACAATACTAATTCTAGTTCTAATGTCAGTCTTCATGATCAATCTTTGATATTGCTGCTGGATTAAGTTTATTTAACTACAATTTTAATCGTGCTATATACTTAACTAACATGTACGTTTAACTATTCATGAAGTTTGAATTACACTGATTTTCAAAGACCCTATGTGATACAGTCTACTCACTTCTCAGCCTTATTTGCTATCAACATGTCTTCATTGAGTCTATGCTCCAGTCATACCAAACAGCCTGCAGGTACTAGAATATACTTGTCCCTGTGGAAGGTGTAATAGATATTTTGAATTTAACACGCCCAAAAGAAACTCAGTTTCTCAACACTAATCTTATCATCCCAGTAAATGGAAACACTGTTTCAGTTTCTGAAACTTGGAGTCAGGTTTGAGAGCTGCCTTCCTGCCTGCCTTCCTTTTCCATGTCCTTTAGCCAATCTTGTTAACAGTATCTTCAAACTATACTCTGAATTGGACTGATGCTCATTATAGAAGTGCTACTCTTTGGGTTTTCGCACTGGTATCTGTCATGCGGATTATTAGGAAAACAATGTTTGGTTCCCCTACTTCCACCCCTTACTTTGTACAATCTAATCACACATTGGCCAGAGTACTTTAAAACTTAAATCCGATAGGGAGGTAGGAAAGGAAAAAATTAAACAAGATGGGATCCAGAGGGAGGCAAATCATAAGAGACTCTTAATCTAATAAAACAAACTGAGGGTTGCCGGGGTGGGGGTGGGGGTGGGCGGTAGGGAGAGGGTGGTTGGGTTATGGACATTGGGAGGGTATGTGCTATGGTGAGTGCTGTGAAATGTGTAAGCCTGATGATTCATAGACCTGTACCCCTGAGGCTAATAATACATTATATGTTAATAAAAATTAAAACAACAACAACAAACAAAACAAAACAAAAAAACCCTTAAATCCAATAAAAGCACAACTTTAATCAAAACCCCCTAGTTAGTGTAAAATCCAAGTTCTTCCCATGCCCTGAAAGGCCATCCATGTTCTCTCTGCATCCTTTTCTTCTCTCATCTTTCGGGTCCTGACTTTCTCACACTCATTCATTCCCTGTCAGCCCTGCTAGATTCCTTGCTGTTTCTTAAACATGTCAACAAAACTGCCTCACAGTTTGCTCCTTACTATTTCTTCTACTCAAAAGCTATTGTATCCTGTTTATTCTTTCACTTCCTTCAGATCTTTATGCAAGTATCATCATCTCAATGGACTGACCTTATTAAAATAGTAAGTACCACTTCCCCAACACCCTCATTCCCCTTACTCTGCTTTTCTTTACATAATTATTCATTACCAAAGATATTACGTTTATTAGTCTATTTATTGATTGGTTTGGGTAACTTTTGCGCACACAGGGATGTTGCATGTTTTGTTCAGGAAAGCATATACTGGGCCTGGCATTCAAAAATCACTTGCTGAATAAATAAAGGAATGCCTCATGCCTCGCCATCTGTCTCAGATATTTGTGTTTCTCTCTGCCAGCTTTTAGCGCTGCCTGGAAAGTTCATGTTGTTCTAAGTCCTTTCTATCTGGTGAACAAATCCTACTAAACTTTTACAGAGAGTTAGAATATTATCTTCCTTCTGGGGTATCTGGGTGGCCAGTCGCTTAAGGATCCTAGTCCTGATTTCAGTGTAGGTCACAATGTCAGGGTTGTGAGATGGAGCTCCAGGTCAGCTCAGGGCTCAGGGATCCTGACTTGACTCCCAGCTCAGCTTGGAGTCTGCTTATCCCTCTCTCTCTCTTTTTGTCCCCTCCCCCTGCTTACATGTACACACGCATGCTCCTGCTTTTTTAAATAAATAAATATAGATAGATAGATAAATAGATAGATAAGTATCCTTAGAATACTGTCTTCCTTGTAAGAACTTCTCTGACAGCCTGCTCAGGTCAGTCTCCTCCACTCTTTCCTCTAGTAATCTACAGCAACCTCTATGAACAACTCTCATATCTCCAGTAACATTTAGGTGTCTTTAACAATTTCTAGGTCTAAAAGTACCTTGTGGATGGTTAACAAATTATCTTCATATTTGTACACTCAAATTACAATGCTTGGCATGTAGTAAACATTTAATGATTATTTGTTAAATCAATATGTAAATGTAAATGATTCTATCTGTTAATTTTATTCTTGTGAGAAGTTAATGGATGAAGAACTAGAGCTAAAGAACCCTTAGTGTGTTAGCTTTATGTCCTTGTCTCTAATAACTTATATTTAATAATGATGACTATAGCAATAAAAATAATAATGCCAATGCTTTTGTGCATTTCTTCTTTATGGGCACTGTTCTAAAGGATTTTATAGTAATAACTCATTTATTCAATCCATTGAGTTGATGAACTATTATGATCTTAATTTTACACTTGAGTAATTGAGGTACTGGGGTGTTAAGCAGCTTGTCCTCACTAATAAGAACACTCAGATAGTGTACCTTCAAAGGCACTGTCCTTTATCATTAGTTGACTGTATTGTGTTTCTTACTGTTCCAGACTATTTCCTTTTATTTTATCCAAAGACGTATATGGAAAAAAGTTTTTTTTACTTTTTTTTTTTAATTTTTTACTTTTTTTTATAAACATGTATTTTTATCCCCAGGGGTACAGGTCAGTGAATCGCCAGGTTTACATACTTCACAGCAATCACCAAAGCACATACCCTCCCCAATGTCCATAACCCCCCCCTTCCCCCAACCCCCCTCCCGCCAGCAACCCTCAGTTTGTTTTGTAAGATTAAGAGTCACTTATGG
>NC_081557.1:186485721-186555287 GCF_022355385.1 Mustela nigripes | reverse complement strand
AACTGCGAGACTAAAAAAAAAATAATCACAGGGGAAAAAAAAAATCACAGGGAGAAAGCCATGAGTTTCGTGCTTTGCTTCCTCCTCCTCTGGAATTCTGCTGCTCTCCTTCGTATTGAAACCCACTTCTTTGTAGGTGAACTTGGTCTTGTCCGGATTTCTTGTTGATCTTCTGGGGGAGGGGCCTGGTGTAGTGATTCTCAAGTGTCTTTGCCCCAGGCGGAATTGCACCGCCCTTACCAGGGGCCAGGCTGAGTAATCCGCTTGGGTTTGCTTTCAGGAGCTTTTGTTCCCTGAGCACTTTCTGTAGAGTTCCAGAGAACGGGAATACAAATGGCGGCCTCCTGGTCTCTGGCCCGGAGGAGCCGAGAGTCCGGGGCCCCACTCCTCAGTGCACCCTCAGAGAACAGCGCCCAGTTACTCCCTTCTGCCTGACCTCCGGCCGCGCTCCGAGCTCACTGAGCCTGCAACCGGTTCAAGGTAACCCCGAGCTGCGAGCTCACTGTCGGCTCAGTCTCTGTAGCCGGCTTTCCTGTTCCAATACCTGCAAGCTCTGCGACATTCAGATACCCCCGATCCTTCTGTGACCCTGCAGGACCTGAGGCCACGCTGACCCCGCGCGGGCTTCGCCCTGGTTTAGCCTCTGGAGCGATGTCCCTCAGTGGAACAGACTTTTAAAAGTCCTGATTTTGTGCTCCGTTGCTCCGCCACTTGCCTGGAGCTGGCCCCTCCCCCCGGTTCTATCTTCCCGTCGCTTTGGATTCACTTCTCCGCCGGTCCTACCTTTCAGAAAGTGGTTGTTTTTCCGTTTCCTGAATTGCTGTTCTTCTTCTCTTCGATCTGCCGATGGATTTTCAGGTGTTTGCAATCTTTAGATAAGCTATCTAGCTGATCTCCGGCTAGCTGAAGTATTCTCAGCCTGCTACTTCTCCGCCATCTTGACTCCTCCTGGAAAAAAGTTTTTGACAGAGGTAAATGTTTATTGACTACCAAACCAAATCTCATAGGAACTTTCATGAGTCTTGCATGATATAAATCTATTTCTGTAGTTTTTTTTTTCATAAAAAATTGTACTTTATTGATATCTGATGTATATGTATCTTATTAAGGCACATTCTATATAGTTGGTTGTCTCATTAATTTTAAAAGCTTTATTTTAGGGGCGCCTGGGTGGCTCAGTGGGTTAAGCCGCTGCCTTCGGCTCAGGTCATGATCTCAGAGTCCTGGGATCGAGTCCTGCATCGGGCTCTCTGCTCAGCGGAGAGCCTGCATCCCTCTCTCTCTCTGCCTGCCTCTCCATCTACTTGTGATTTCTCTCTGTCAAATAAATAAATAAAATCTTAAAAAAAAAGCTTTATTTTATATCACTTTATTTTATAATACATATGTAAAATTTTGTAGTTAATTATTTACTTACAGCTTAAACCAGGAATTGTATAGATATGACTGACAAGGTCTCTCCAGGGGTAAATACAGTTTATTCTTTTTTCCTATAAAATATTTTAAAGAGATAATTATGTTAAAGGGAAAGGTCCTCAATACATTCAAATATAAGCATAACTTATCTTGTTGCATTAAGTTTTTCTAAATAGAACAAATTTAAGGGTTACCTATGGCTATTGAAATAATTCCCTTGATTTTATCAACAGGAACCCTATTACATTTAACTTTACCTGTTTAATTACCATCCTAAGGCACAATCATCTTGATCACTCATCTTGACAGTCATCTTAATCACTCACATCACCATATTAGAGAACAATTGAGAAAAGAGATAATGACATGTTGTATTTAGAGAAAACCCCCCCAAAAAAGTATGTAAAAATTATTAGATTAAATAGGTGACTATAGCAAGGTGGCAATTTAGAAAAAGATTAATTATGTAGTTGACCCTTGAACAATTCATAAGTTAGGGTCACTGAGCCCCAAAGCAGTCAGAAATACCTGCATAACTTCCAACTTGCCAAAACCGAACTACATATAACCTACTGTTGACTGGAAGTCTTATTGATAACATACATGGTTAATTAACACACATTTTATCTGTTCTGTATTATATATAGCATTTTTAAAGAAAGCTAGAAAAAAAGGAAGTATTATTTAGAAGATTATAAGGAAGAAAATAATACTTAAATATGTATTATTGATACTTAAAGTTTATGTTATCTGTTTACAACTTGAATTATTGGTCTATTAGTACCTACATCAATTTTTTGTTGTTGTTAAAATAACTCAGCAAAAAATGTTTTTTAATTGTTTTCTGTTTAATTGTTTTCTTTCATTTTGCTGTTGTCCCGATGACTCATTTTGGCCTCTATTTTGAGTCTCTCTTAATTTTAAAGAACCAGCTTCCTATTTTATTTTTTTTTTTTTCAATTTTTCTTTTACCTTTTCTTTAGGAAGCTCTGTGCTCAATGTGGGGCTTCAACTCATGACCCTGAGATCAATATTCTCATGTTTACCAACTAAGCCAGCCAGATGCCCCTAACATTTTCTTACATGATACAAAACACTCTTAATGTCTCAGGTATTACTAACTCTATATATCAAAAATGTAAAGATAATGTAATAAAGAAATTCATATTTTCTTAAAGGTATGATTATATTCATGCACTGATTGTGAAAAAGCAGTAATATATTTGCTTTATGGTAGCCTAGTCTGTACACTAATGAATGAATCATTATGAAATGTTGAGGGCATACAGTATTATATTCATAATACACTGCTGGAAACAAACATTGTTTCATTATTTAAAAAAACAAAACAAAACTGTGTTTTCTCCTTTCTCATTTCTTCGTAACTGCCTGTAGAGTACCAGTCTTTCTGCATATGCTTTAGTATAAGTGCCCATATCATAGAAGGGTCCTTGTCATCAAAGAATTCAAAAGAAGTCTTGAAAAATCTGAACCCTCCTACCAGACTGTCTGATGTCAATTTTTTTTTCTTGCACAGCTTCTATGTCTTCTTCCTCACAGTCTGGCACTGGTTCAGAAGCACTCATCTCTGTCAAGTATCTTCTGGTCAGTCATCTGGTGTGGTGTCTATTAGCTCTTGATTTTCTCCAAGATCCATATATTGAAACCTTTACCCTTTACCTTTTTTTTTTTTTTTTTCCATTTCCCCCTTTCCCTTTCATGAGTTTTTTTTTTTTTTGGGGGGGGGGGATTGGCTCTGTCATAAATCCTGTGAAGTCATGCACAACATCTGGACACAGTTTTCTCCAGAAAGAATTTGTTTTGGGCTTGATGGCTTTCACAGCTTTTTCCATAACAATGATGGCATCTTCAGTGGTGTAATCCTTTCAGACTTTCTTGGTGTTCTCTCTTATCAGGGTTCTTTTCCACAGTGTTGACAATCCTTTCCATAGAGTACCATGTGTAATGAGACTTAGAGGTCATCATGACCCTCTGATTGAGAGGCTACATTACAGACATTGTGCTTGGGGGCAAGGAGACCACTTCAGTGCTTTCGTTTTTGAATTCGTGGGGTTCTCGGTGGCCAGAGGCATTGGCCAATATCAGAAGAACGTTAAAAGACAGTTTTTCACTGGTCAGATACCTTCTGATTTCAGGGACAAAGCATTATTCAGACAGGAAAAGGGTTCTTGTTTTCCAGGCCTCTTTTGTATTACTAAAAGACTAGCAGTTGTTTATCTTTTAGGGGCTTAGCAGCTTTATAGATTAGGGCAATCCTGATCATAAACCCAACTGCCTTTGCAGGAAAAAATAGACTTAGCTTATCCCTTCCTGTCCTAAATCTTTGTGCTTACTTCTCTTCTTTACTAATGAATGTCTTTTGTGGCATTTTTTTTTCCAGAATAGGGCAATTTTGTCTGTGTTAAAAGCCTGTTCTGGCAGCTATCCTCTCTCCTCAATGATTTTCTTGATACACAATTTACTGGAGAGACAAACTGCTGATGTAGAGAGGATTAGTGTCCCATGTTGTTTTAATTAAAGCAGATTCTCTCAACTCTTGATCTCAGCAATAGCAACAGAAGGTGGCTACAAAGTTATTCCAGTAGTATAGTGTGGACTACAGTTAATTTCATGCTGTTATTATGAAACACTATGTCTTTATATTTGTTTAGAATATTCTGACTGTCAAGGGCCATATATGGTCTATAAGTGTGTGCATAAATTTTTTTTGTTTTTTTAAGATTTTTATTTTTAAGTAATCTCTACACCACCTGGGGCTCCTGGTTGGTTTAGTGGTTAAGCCTCTGCGTTTGGCTCAGGTCATGGTCTCAGGGTCCTGGGACTGAGCCCCTCATCGGGCTCTCTGCTCAACAGGGAGCTTGCTTCCCCCTCTCTCTCTGCCTGCCTCTCTGCCTACTTGTGATCTCTCTCTGTCAAATGAATAAATAAAATCTTTAAAAAAAAGTAATCTCTACATCCAACTTGGGGGTTGAACCCATGACCCTGAGATCAAGAGTGCCATGCTCTTCTGACTGAGCCAGCCAGGTGCTCTTTTAAGTTTTGATGAATTTTAACTTTTTATAATAGGTTTGTGTATATTCTATGGTAGTAAATGATAAAGGAGATTAATATCTATCTAGATTTTCTGCTTTCATAACATATATTTTCCTTATTTTTTTATATTTCTAGGCTATGCAGTTTGTGAGTTTCACAAATTATTATAAATCTCTAAAAATATTTTCAATATATTTAATTAAAAATAACTGCATAAAAGTGGATCCATGCAGTTCAAACTGTGCTGTTAAGGTCAACTTTATTTCTACATAGAGCAATATATTTTTAGGAAGTGTAATGTCTGAGACTATTTTTAGTTTATTATGGAAATTTTTAAATATATAAATATGTAGAAACAATAATAATAATAAACATGTACTATTTGTTCTTATCAGCTCATGAGAAATATTGCTTTCTCTATAACTCTTGCCAATTCCTGCTTTTTCTGGTTTATTTTGAAAAAATGTCAAGAATCATATTATTTCACCTTTAATATTTCTGTATGGTCTATAAATAATAAGCACATTTATAAATAAAAAACACATAAGCACAGTTCATATCCTGAAACATAATCATATATCTATTGTCATAAACAAATTATTAAGAATACTTCTTAATATTATGAAATATCCAGCTAACGTTCAAATTATCTGATGGTTTCAAAATTTCTTTTATAGAGTTATTTTTGAGATACAAATAAGATTAATATATTAAAATTGGATTAAATAAGATTTCTTTTATAACTCCAAGACCATCTTTTATCTTTTTTTAAAAGATTTTATTTTTTATTTGACAGAGATCACAAGTAGGCAGAGAGGCAGACAGAGAGAGAGGGGGAAGCAGGCTCCCTGCTGAGCAGAGAGCCCAATGCAGGGTGCGATGGGGGTTCAATACCAGGACCCTGAGATCATGATCTGAACGGAAGGCAGAAGCTTTACCCTGAGCCACCCAGGTTCCCCAGAAAAAATACTTTTAAATTCAATAACTAGGTTTCAGTTTCCTCACCAGTAAGGTGAGAGGATTGCACAGATCATTATAATGATCTTCCAAATGCTGGGCTAGATCCCAGGATCCTGAGATCACGACCTGAGCAGAAGGCAGAGGCTTAACCCATTGAGCCACCCAAACTCCCCAAGCCAGTCCTTTTCTAAACTTGTGTGTGTGTGTGTGTGTGTGTGTGTGTGTGTTTCCTAGAAGTTTATTTGCTAAAGAATTAAGATGATTTGTCCTGTATAATTTTCTGGAGTATGAAATTTGTTAATTGCATCACTCTGGTATTGTTTAGCTTGTATTCTGTTTCTTATGTTTCTATAAATTGGTAGTTATATGTAAGTCTTGATCAGATTCTGGTTTAGAATTTGCTTATAATACTTTGTAGGTGGCATTGTGCTTCCATCTTAAGATACACAATACAGGAGGTTAAAAAAAGTAGAATGAAATTTCCACCTATGTAACTTGGCCTCCTAGATTATTCTGAGATCACACTGAATCCATTTGTTGTTGTCTTATTCAAAGTACAAAGCTTCAATTAAAATGTTTTATTGAAAAATAATAACACAAATACAAAGCACAAAGCTGCTGTTTTATTGAAACTGACTAAAATGTAGTAAATTATGTTAATTTGCTAAGAAATTGTTAAACATAAGTGATCAGGAAGACTTTTGTCTTTCTTTAAATTTTTTAAAGAAGACTTTTAATATTAAGTCCACCTATTTGTTTTTTTTAAAGTGGCCTTTGTTCATTTCATTAGCTATCAACAAATCTTATAATATTGTACATATATTTTAAAATTCTTTTGATCCTTAATTTAATGCCTGAAAACTCTAAGAGAGGAATGTTGAAGCATCTGGAACTTCAGGGATAAACTGAGATTGTTGGTCATTTAGTTTTCTCTATAGCTCCTTTTCAAAGCAAATATAAATCCTGAGATGCCATTGCCTAAATTTTGGAAATGGTCAAGATAGTTCATGTCTATCTCTGAGTGTGGATTTCTTCTATTTCCAGATTATTATTCATGAAAAGTTTAATTGTAAAAATACTAAATTGGAAAATCATTTGTTTAATCATTATTAGTGATTAAGTCATTATTAATGATTGTAAAGTCATTATTTTACTCTGATAGATTCAGTGCTTTGTGTGTGGTCACCAACTTTATCAAAGAATTCTATATACAGTCACTTTGGATTTTTCATAATTGCTATTTACTGCCAGTTCCAAATGGACCTTGATAATTTGCATGGTTTATTCAGGGTATCACTTGGAATTAAACTAAAGACTCTTTAGAGACTACAAATATGAAACTGTATTCATAAAACATTCTGCCTTGTGGTACAAAGTGCTACATTAGGTATGCAGCAAATGTAAAAAGAAATGCAGTTTGAAAGTCTAAAAAAAAAAAAAAAGATAGAAACAGAGAAACTAACAACATATAAGGAGGTAGAGGAAGAGATAACTAGAGAAGATGCAGAAATAGGGAAATCAAAACATTTGTTTAACACTGCAATGGAGAATAAAAAATTCAAGCCTATAGATGAATTAATTAGGAGAGATTTGAAACACAAAGACATATTGATATAAAAGAAGAAATTGGGATGAAATAGGAAGAAAACGAAAATGAAAATGTAAAGACCTGATGTCCAGACTGGCTGACATGGTTAGACCTAGATTGTTGGGATTTCTGGCTTTTCTTTTTCCAAATATAAAACAACTTGCCTTCCTAGTTTTGGGAGCCCACCTTGACCTTAAGTATTATGAAGCAAATAAAGAGACTCTATCAAAATCTCTAGAGCAAAACCTGTCTGACTCTCCTTTCATGTCTCTGTTCTGCTTAAGGGACTTCTGCTATATTCCTAAAACCTAGTTCTTGTATTTTCCCCAGTAAGTGGCAGGCACTTTTTATTTCTCTGTCTCATTTTAGTCATCTTTATAGCTCAACGAGAGGAGTTTGTCTGCCCCCATGGCTCACTCCTGCTACTCTGCAGCTCCTTATGTAAGATCCCTGCCTATTTCATGTCGCCCTCTCTGCTTGCCCATGTAGTTATAATATTACCTAGTCCTGGCCTTCCATTCAGTGCTGTGGAAGTCCCTTGTTGGTATTTCTCTGATGCCATGTTCTGTTGCCATTTGTTTTAAATATTGTGTTCTGCCTGCCAAATCCGATTTCCACCTGCAGTTGGATCTGTCCCCAAAGACTTGTTTCATTTGAATATTCATCTGGATCCAGTTTGAAAATGTCATCCCTTCTTAAGATGGCAATTTTAAGCCACTTAAAGAGTATACATAACTGTGGTCAATAAAATGAGCATTCTCCCCATTGTCCCAGAAAAAGATCCATGTTTTGGCATCTCGGTGACTGAATTGGAAATTTTGCTGGTAGAGGAATCGCCCTCCTACAAACACCCCCCAGAGTAAACTCCACACTGGCTGTCATGGTGTAGAACCACTGCCTCTCTTCTCTTGCAGTGTTCCAACCGACCTACTTCTTTCTCCCAAGACACCATCATTCATCATATTGTTTGTTGCATGTAAGTATCTGCAGATCTGTATAGGAACAGAGCATTTAGAAATCCTTATAACTTATCTTCCCTTGAACTGATGCTTGGAATGTGGTAGAATACTGATCCAGCTGCTGGAACTGGGGCTGGAGAAGAAAATATGTATAAAGGGCATGAGTGTCAAATGGCAGCTATGGCTTGAATCAGAATTTTAATCGTTTCCATGGAAGCAGTGTCACATATTTACGTATTTACTGATGTATTTAGTCATCCAATTATATATTTCTTATATACTAACCATGAACCAAGCACTATAATGAACCAAAAACTAGTTTATTAAGTTTTATTTTTCTACTTAGGATAAATGATAGACTTAATAGACCTTGGCAAATAAGAAATCTGGTCATTATTACAGTATAATTTCTAAGGGAAAATTCATTTCAAGTTCAATAATCAGTCTACCATAGACTTGCTAGAAAGCTTTTACTACAGCTCTACAACTTACAACTGTGAGCTATGGTGGAATTATGGTCTGAAGTTAACATTCTTGTGCTTATTTATTAATACCATCTAATGTTATAAGTAGTTTTCCATTAGAGAAATCATGTTGAAGGAACATATAATGCAGTTTTGAAGAAAAAAAAAATATAACTCTCCTTAGGAGGGCTACACATACCATGGAGTTTACACACTTCATGGTTCTGAGAGGCAATTTTCAGAGATACTGCAATGCATTTCTTGCCTCTTTGAGTTATGCAAGGTGTAATCAAGATAAAAGAAGGGATTCTTGCTGCCTACCTCACCCTTATCTCGACCTTATCTTGAAAGTAGTATGTCTAGACTATAGATAGTTACAAAAATCCCAGAGTTTGTGGTTTATTATTTGCATGCTTTATCAGAGTATCAACTGGTAATTTTTTCTTCTCTACTTTGGTTGCTTTTCCGAATAACCTGACGTTCAGGTAACAGACAGCAAAAATGCAGACACCAGGTCAATTAACTATAATACTGCTGTTTCTCTTAATAGAGACTCAGCTGCGAACCATCATGAGGCAATATTCCCAGCACATAAGGAATTGAATGCTTTAGTTCTAAAGGAGGAACCTGGGAAAGGAATCAAAATATCTACTGCAGAATAAGAAGTGCTCAGGAGGGAGACAGTACAGTGAGGGCAGTTAGAGAGAATGGCATTTCAAATGTGCGGTCATGGGTTTCAGATGCTTATTTACACTGGTGCTGGAGAGAGTGAGTACTGGTGACTAACATCAGGCTGAATTCATGTGTAGCTTGAATACATCAGTTGTAACAAAGAAAGTGAACAGCACAGTCAGGATGTTGGATAACAGCAGATGATTATCCAAATATCTGAACTGTAGTTGTTTCTGGAGAGAAAACTGAGCAACTGCAATTAAGGTCTGAACTAAAATGAGACTATTCTATTTAATGACTTATTTGTGAAAACTCTGAAACAAGGCATGTTATATCAATAAAGGGGAGAACAGTGAAGATGGAGGTGAGGAAGAATTCCTCCCGCCTTACATCTAGTCTAAGAAGTGTAGATAAAGGACAAATTCAACTTGACGATGAGGGCAAGCGACTTCTGGTCTCAGGATGCAGGCTAGGATGAACTGCCCTGCTATATATTTTCCTGCCTGTTGCATTGGTGGGATGAACAGCAGGGCTAGAAGCAGTAGTAGTTTGATCCATCTCCAAAGAGAGGATGTGCATTCCTCATCTTCCCTCTAACATGCTTTCCCCTGAGATAATTCTGCTTAAATGAATCTCAGCGAACAAACATACCTTCTGATTTTACTATGGCCAATAATACCACACAGACCCCACCGAACGAGCAGTAAGAGATTTTTGACAGCTGAAGAAAGCATTCCTTTCTTATTTCCTATGGGTAAAAGTAGGAGGTTTGATTCCCTGGGCTCAGTAACTCCTAGCATTCTCAAGAGTTTTCTCAGGAGAAAAAATTACCAGGCAGGAAAGAAAGGTGTTCATATTATATGAACATTTGTATTAAAAGGAATATGATTTCATTCTGTACCTCATCTAGAAAAATGGCTTTATGTGAAGGTTTTTAGCTCTAATGTCTCTGCTTGGATACAATTTCTTGATTGCTGTATAAGAAGGTGAAACAACACAGAACAATTTGGGAAGACAGAAGACCATTTGAGGGGCCAGTAAAAGTTCTGAGCTGAAGGCTAGGTGATACATGTGTTAGGACAGAACATGCAAGTCTTACTAGAGAGGCTGTGGGTTTAGGAACAAACTCAAGAAACTAAAGGTAGTGCCACATTGGGAGTTCTTTGGAGCTGTGGCCCAAATACAGAGAAAAAAAAACGAAACAAAACAAAACAAAACAAAACAAAACAAAAACCACTTAACACTGTAACCGCCCAGCTGAGACTCCAGAAAGGCCATAGCTTTGAAGTAAGTACTATGCCCTAGAGTAAAACCCACACTAGATATATACTTATAAACCTTCAACAATATGTTTAGGAAAATGAGAGTGTGGAGGTTGAGCCACCACTTAAGGAGGTCTGGAAAACAGAGCTTTCCACAGAGGAAACTTAACAAAGTGTAAACTGAGCCTTTAAAATTTCAAGGTGATTAGTGAGTAATTGTGCTGCACACTAGAATTCAAAGTGATATTCTTCAGAAGAATATAATACAATAAGGGACATTTATAACATGACTTATGCAATGTTTAATATTAAGTCAAAATTTACTAGGCATTTTTAAAAAGTATGATATGACTCAAAGTCAGGGCAAAAAAAGTAATGAATAGAAACTAATCCCAAGATGACCCAGATTTTGGATTTATCAGACCAATAGTTTTGAAAGCTATTATAAATTTGTTCATAGACCTAAAGAAAATATGGTATTTCTAAATATATAGGGATCTTGGTAGAGAACAGAAACTGTGGGAAAAAAAGCAGCAGCACCACCAGGAAATTCTAAAACAAAAAACTACAATATCCAAAATGAAAAATTATTTGATGGGCTTGAGAAGAAATTATTTGAGAAAAAAAATTATTTGAGAATTGTTTGAGAAAAAAATTGAGAAAGAATTACTTGATGGGCTTGAAAAAAAAGGAATAAATAAAACTGAATAAAAATAGAAATTAGCCAATATCAAGAAAGAAGAAGATTGAAGAAAAATGTGAGACCAAAAACCTCATAACTGCTAGAAAAAAGCATAGACAGTAATTTCTTTGATATCAACCATAGAAACACTTCTCTAGATATGTATCCTCAGATAAAAGAAACAAAAGCAAAAATAAAGTATTAAATAAGAAGCTTCTGCACAGTGAAGGAAACCAACAAAATGAAAAGGCAACCTACCAAATGGGAGAACATATTTGCAAATGTATATCTGAAAAAGGGTTAATATCCAAAATATGAAAGGACTTATACAACTCAAAACCAAAACAAGAAATAATCTAATTAAAAACAGGCAAAGGACCTGAATAGACATTTTCCCAAAGAAGACTATACAGATGGCCAGCAGACACATGAAAAGATGCTCAACATCACTAATCATCAGGGATATGCAAATTAAAACCACAATGAGATAACACCTTACACTTGTCAGAATGGCTAGAATCAAAAAGATAAGAAATAACAGGTGTTGATGAGGATGTGGAGAAAAGGAATGCTCTTGCACTGTTGGTGGGAATGCAAATTGGTACAGTCCCTGTGGAAAACAGTATGGAGATTCCTTAAAAAGTTAAAATAGAAATACAATATAATCTGGTAATTCAACTAATAGGGTATTTACCCAAAGAAAATAAAAACATTAATTTGAAAAGACATATACTCCTCTATGTTTATTGAAGCGTTATTTACAATAACCAAAACATGGAAGCCACCCAACTATCTATCCAATGAATAAAGAAGGTATGGAGAGAGATACATATCTATATATCTCACATATCATATTTTATTATATATATTGTATATATATATATTTATTTATTATTGTCATCACACACACACATATATGTGTGTGTGTGTGTGTGTGTGTATTACTCAGCCATAAAAAATGAGGTCTTGTCATTGATGGCAACATGAATGGACCTAAAGGGTATTATGCTAAGTGAAATAAGTCAGACAGAGAAAGACAGATACCACATGATTTCACTTATATGTAGAATCTAAATAAACAAACCAAACGAACAAACACAAACAAAAAATGTACTCTTCAATACAGAGAACAAACTAGTGGTTGCCAGAGGGAAGGGGATGAGGCTTGGGGAAAATGGGTGAAAAAGATTTGGAAGTACAGTCTTCCAGTTAGGGATGAATAAGTCATGGGGATCAAAGTTACAGTCGGGGAAATATAATCAGTGGTAATAGCAGGTATGGGGACAAATGTAGTTATACCTGTGGTGAGCACAGCATAGTGTATAGATTTGTTGAATTACTGTGTTGTACAACTGAAACTAATGTAACACTATGTGTCAATGGTACTTCAATAAAAAAGAAAGAAAAATTATCACAGTCTAAGAGAGGGGCAATGTCTAGCAAGCCATGTATATATATTTAGTGTGCATGCATGTGTGTATGATTGGTCTGAGAAGAAGGCAGAGAATATTGTTGGGAAATATTTGAAGCTATAATGGTCAGATTTTTCCTCAATTTGATAATTAATATCTACTATCCATTCACAGATCCAAAAAACCCAAGGCTAGTTGAAAATCAAATTAAGAGAAAATCAAGAACTTAGTTCAATAAAAAAGACATTCCAAACAGGGAAACAATGATACAGATAATGGCTGACTTCTTTTTTTTTTTTTTTTATAAATTTTTTATTTTTTATAAACATATATTTTTATCCCCAGGGGTACAGGTCTGTGAATCACCAGGTTTACACACTTCACAGCACTCACCAAAGCACATACCCTCCCCAACGTCCATAATCCCACCCCCTTCTCCCAAACCCCCTCCCCCCAGCAACCCTCAGTTTGTTTTGTGAGATTAAGAGTCACTTATGGCTTGTCTCCCTCCCAATCCCATCTTGTTTCATTGATTCTTCTCCTACCCACTTAAGCCCCCATGTTGCATCACCACTTCCTCATATCAGGGAGATCATATGATAGTTGTCTTTCTCTGCTTGACTTACTTCACTAAGCATGATACGCTCTAGTTCCATCCATGTTGTCGCAAATGGCAAAATTTCACCCAGCAATTGCACTATTGGGTATTTACCCTAAAGATACAAACGTAGTGATCCAAAGGGGCACATGCACCCAAATGTTTATAGCAGCAATGTCCACAATAGCCAAACTATGGAAAGAACCTAGATGTCCATCAACAGATGAATGGATCAAGAAGATGTGGTATATATACACAATGGAATACTATGCAGCCATCAAAAGTAATGGCTGACTTCTCATCTGAAAATATGTCGCCTTGAACAAGAAAGACCTCTTTAAAGTGCTGAAGAAGCAGTCTGTCCAGAATTCTATCTCCAGTTAAAGTATCTTCAGAAACAAGGAAGAAATAAAGACATTTTCAGATAAATAAAAATCATTGCAAGTAGATATGTACAATAAGAAATGCTAAAGAAGGCTTTTTGGATTGATGGAAAAGGATATCAGATGAAAACTTGGTTCTAAAATTAAGAACAAAGATATTAGAAGTGGTTTAAAAAAAGTGTAGTAGAGGTAAATAAAAAAGTATTTTTTTTCTCCTAATTTCCTTAGAAACCTGTTTAAAACAAAAAATTAACATTGTTAGGTGGGGTTAAAAATTTAATAGGACACAGTAGCACAAAAGATGGGAAGCATGAAAATGTAATTTTACTGATATCTGATTGTTACAAATCTAACGTATGGGGGAGCTTATAGTGTTAAGTGGTACAATATTGACTCTAAATAATGGATAAAGGGAACTTCTTCTGTTTATATTTTGATAACATAACATATTCAGAATATCACAATATCAAGGACTATACAGAATCTCTTCATGATAAGGACAATCAAAATGTTACCCAAAGGATTCTTTGTATGCTGAAGAATAAATGGGGATCCTGAATCTTTTTCCTTTCTAACACTGAATTCTTGAATATTACAGTTGTTACTTTAGGTTCTGCAAGATTACTTTCTTATTACATAAATACACAATTTAAAACTAAAATAGAATGTTATTTTTTTCTAGCTAAAGTCAGTCTCTGATGAAATCTGAGCCAGACCAGTAAAGTACTTTAGTCATTATTTAAATCTACATGGGCCCACTGTTAGAAAACTTCCACATTAACCCTAAGCATTCTTTAAAAAGCCCATTTGTTGGTAGACAGGAGGAAGGCTAAAACTCATGTATGACAGGATTGTAAATATTTCGACTCAGAAAATGAAATCAAGACTCAACTCTAGTTGAGGCGAACACGCCAACTTTAAGAGAAGTTGAAATTTTGCACAGCCTACTTATCACTGGTTTCCTAAATGACCTAGGGTAAATAGAAACAGCTTTTTTATGTGGCTGCTCTGATTAAAGCAAGGTCTGTAAGTTGGCAGTACATCATCTGAAATTTCAAAGCTTATGTGGAAGCTGGGGTTTCTTTGCCTTCCAAAAAATCCCCCTACTCTTTATACGTGGTCTATCTGAGTAGCTGGCATACAGTTATAAAAGTCACTGGGCAGTAATCAGGAGTGCACTGGTCCTTATGGCAGGCATCAACTTGGTTACTGCCAGGTCTTTGAACTACAAAAATAAATAGAGAATAGAAGTGCATTGTATTGGCCAAGCCTGAGGCCCAGTCATCTGTCTTGGAGCATGCTCTAGTGAGAGTGTTTAACTTGGACTCCTTCCATCACATGTGGTAGCTGCAAGAGTGAAAAAGGAGAGGAAAAGAACAATGTTAGGTGGTATATTTAATAGTGTGTTGGCTTAACATTCTCAGGAAACTGTTCTTGTATTTTTCTCTTAGCAGCCAGAGTTGGGATTCTGAATGAGTGGATGTGTGCTATAGACTACATGATTCTGTTCCTCCACACTTGTCCATTGTTTTACGAAGGACTTTAATAGCAGGAGTAGATAGTCCCCCAAACACTGTCTACTAAAGAAAGGAAGCTAGCTATAACAACTCACAGGACAGTATTTTTTTGTATTCAATTTCACCAGCAGCCTTGACATCCCTGAATTAATGGGTCTCTTTCACTCTAAACCTGAAAGTTTGAGATTCGTGGTAACTGGATGTTTGTTGTTTTTGGCTAAATTATCCTCTTCTATTTCTTTTCAAGGCCAATGTAACACAAACTAAAACAATTTAGGCTCTCTCTGCCTTTTCATTCTTCTACGTTTTCTACAATAAGAAAGAAGAACCTTTACTCAACCGCACTGTGCTCATAATAAACTTGATTTAAAAAAAAAAAAAATACCTGCGGTTACAGGAGTGGATTCTTTGTAAAGACAGTGAAACACTCAGCTGTTCTATATTAGAAGAAATTTTGCTTGTTTTCACAGCTGAATTATCTTGCTTTCCATATTATTAAAAAGAGTACTAAGAAAATCAAATAAGAGATTTTTCAAGGGATTTTAAAGTGAAAAAATATATAGCTTTTTACAGTTAAGATTTTAGTTGTTAGCACATTTTTTTCTAGATCATGAAGCACATATTTTGTAACCCTCATGAAAGAGCATAAAATAAATATGTCAAGGTTTCCTTTAGAAATGCGTTCGTTCAGAGTTGCCAAAATAAGAGAAGCTGTTGGATTTGCACAGACAGATGGTAAGAAAAATTTATGAGCAAATTATGTAAAAATATCAAGTTTAAGGGACTATATATCAGAAGTGAGCTATTTGTAATGTTACATTGACTATTTTTTACTATAGATCAAGAATTGTATGGAAATTGATGAGATATACTGTACAAATTAGACATTTTCTTGAGGCGATAGTTGACCTTAATTATATTTGTCACAATTTGTACAAAATATGAATAACTTTCCAGCTGGCATCATTAGCTGGTTTTTAAAATGCTCTTTAAAATAATCCTTACAATATTACAAAAATGCACTCTGTAGGTTTTAAAATAATTCTAAAGTGACAGATTGAATATTGCCAAATTAAAACATTCATTAATTCATTCAGTCAATAAAAAGGACCTACTATGGATCAGGTTCTCCATGTCCTGGACAGACAGTATTAAACAAAACACAGTCCTGGCATTACTGAAAAAAATACACTAATTTAGATAAGAAGATAAGAATAACCTGAATATAGTAAGCAATTCAAAATTATTTTATTCATATACACTGTAATTTCATTTTTCAAAAAAATAGATTTATGGTAAAGTTGAAAACCTACTTTGTGATGAAATGTATTTTGGGTGAATAAGAAATATTGGCCATAATTTAAAAAAAATCTGAATTATTTGCAAAAATACAATTAAAGAAAATAAATTCTCACAATATTTTTAAATCACTTTAGCTTATATGTTCTCATTATTTCATGATTTTTTGCATTTTCAAATTTAATATTTTGCTCAGAAACTCAGTTTCTCAACATGATAGTTGTTTAAAAAAATTCTCTCTGTATGTACTGTAATAGATATTTCATTCAAAACAGTATTATCAAAGCCTAATTCCCAGCAAAAACAATGCAACACATGGGGGTTATGTTTCTGAGAAAAATAAATGGCTTATTCTACTATGAAATAATGAAAAATGTTAAAGTAAAACTTTGAGGCCAACATATATTATTCATGAGAGTTACTCTATAGCTAATGAGGTTACTTTTATCCTTAGCTTAGGCTCATCAACTCGACATTATTGTTCTTTGCTAAAATTCAGCCATATTAGAACTTTAAATGTAGTTAACTATTAAAAAATATAAGAAGTCAAACTCTGCACAGAGGAAGTATTATTACAACATAATTTCCCTTGAAGAAGTTATCCTCATTGCAGCATCAGTGACAATTTCTCATTAAGACTGCACTTCAGGGGCACCTGGGTGGCTCAGTGGGTTAAGCCTCTGCCTTCGGCTCAGGTCATGATCCCAGAATCCTGGGATCAAGCCCTGCATCGGGCTCTCTGCTCAGCGGGAAGCCTGCTGCCTCCTCCTCTCTCTCTGTCTGCCTCTCTGCCTACTTGTGATCTCTGCCTGTCAAATAAATAAATAAAATCTTAAAAAAAAAAAAAAGACTGCACTTCAACGTTGATGTGGTTAAAAGAAGAACGACATAATCAAGGAGAAACTTGTACATAGCTAGGGTTCTTACTGGGTAGCTTGTGATTTTAAGAAATTATTTATCTTTTTCCAATCCCATGATTTAAAGTGTGCTTTATAGTTTGCTATCATGTTATATAATTATAGCAGTATCTTAATGATGAGTTTTAATTTCTGTCATGCAGCGTGAAGTTTTTTTACCTCACAAATTTAGGATTTCCTTTTCATCTATAGTCCAAACTCAGAAGTCATTTTTTTCCATTTCTCCTAGCTGGGTTGGCAGAACTTTTCTCTCTCTCTCTCTCTCTTTGTTGCTCTTGCTCTTGTGCCTTTTTTTTTTTTTTTTTTTTTAATTTAAAGGATATGTTTGTTTCTTTTGAGAGAGATAGGAGCAGGGAACTGAGGGAGAAAGATAATCTTAAACTGACTCTGTGCTTGGGCTAAGAGCCCTTCATAGGGCTCAACTGATCCCACAACCCTGAGGTCATGACCTGAGCTGAAACCAAGAGTCAGTCTTTTACTGGACTTCACCATCCAGGTGCCCTGTAACTTCTTTTATCTCCTTGTCATTTAAACAGCAATGAATAAGGGAGAATGGAAATTGATGCAATAATTGCAACTATAATCCTCTGTATCCCTGTCCTACAAAAACAAATAAATTATTAGATATTCTAAGACAAAGCCCTAAAGCAATTTCCAAAAATGTTGCTTTTCAGGGGCTTAACAGGCATATTAAATTCCATCAGCTGAAATCCTGTCTTCATCAAGAGATCCCCTTCTCTCTACTTTCCAGTGTATTTAAACTCTAACTGCTACATTTGAAGTTCCTGTATAACCATTAAAATATAGAAGTAACTTAGATTTTTATGGACCTCAAACAGACACCTAAACAAACTTTAAATCAAACCTATTTTGGATAGTAGGAAGTTTAGAAAATTTGTTCTCCAAATAAAGCAAAGACATCCACTCAGAATTTTCTTTTTTTTAAATAATTTTTTTAAATTTTTTATTTTTTTATAAACATATATTTTTATCCCCAGGGGTACAGGTCTGTGAATTGCCAGGTTTACACACTTCACAGCACTCACCAAAGCACATACCCTCCCCAATGTCCATAACCCCACCCCCCTTCTCTCAACCCCCCTCCCCCCAGCAACCCTCAGTTTGTTTTGTGAGATTAAGAGTCACTTATGGTTTGTCTCCCTCCCAATTCCATCTTGTTTCATTGATTCTTCTCCTACCCACTTAAGCCCCCATGTTGCATCACCACTTCCTCATATCAGGGAGATCATATGATAGTTGTCTTTCTCTGCTTGACTTACTTCACTAAGCATGATACGCTCTAGTTCTATCCATGTTGTCGCAAATGGCAAGATTTCATTTATTTTGATGGCTGAATAGTATTCCATTGTGTATATATACAACATCTTCTTGATCCATTCATCTGTTGGTGGACATCTAGGTTCCTTCCATAGTTTGGCTATTGTGGACATTGCTGCTATAAACATTCAGGTGCACGTGCCCCTTTGGATCACTACGTTTGTATCTTTAGGGTAAAGCAAAGACATCCACTCAGAAATTTTCTGTTTTTAATTTATCTATTACAAAAGTTGGACAGCTGGCAAATGGGTTTACTTAAAAACATTCAATAAGACTAAAGTCAAATAGATTCTGTATGTGAGTGATATGTAAGGTAGAAAAGATACATTATTTGGAGTTCTTAAACAGAAGCATCATGCCTCAACATATAAAGCAAGCCGATGTAAGAAAAACTTTTCAAAGTTTTGAAAAGAGTAAAAGAGAATACTGTTCTTTCAGAGCAGTGTTTGGCTTGCATTTTTTTATTAATTTTCCATGGATTATATTGTTTTCCAACTTTTTAGGGACAGAGGTCAAGTTGCATTTTTCTTTTTTTCTGATGGGTATGCAAATAGTTTCTGTCTTATGGAAAAGATAACCTGAAAAGTTATGGTTTATTGCCCTGTTGGACATTAACCTGTTTTGTCTTTAATCCAGCAATAAATCTTGCCCTGATAATCCTTTTAATTGCTTATATTTCTTTCTGAAATGTTCTTTGTACTGGTTTTAACACATTACTTGTTCACTGGTTAACTAATGAATTAAAATGAAAATCTTTAACCGGTGTTCTTTTCTATAGTTACTTGAGAGTCATGATTTTATCTTTCTGAAAATAATATTTTAACACTGGTAGGATAATCCAAAATGATTTAAATGTTACAACCTTTAAAGTGTTTGGTCCAAACACTAGCACTTTTAATTTGTTGCACTTAGTAATGAACTCACCAAATTTTATTATAATAAAAGTTGATTTCATTGTACAAAATATACAAAAATTGAAGACTCTATTTAGCTAACAAAAATAAAATAATTATTGAGGTACCTAGGTGGCTCAGTTGGTTAAGCATCTGCCTTCAGCTCAGGTCATGACGTTAGGGTCCTGGGATCCAGCCCCAAGTCTAGCTCTCTGCTGGGTGGAAAATCTGCTTCTCCCTCTCCCTCCATATACTCACTGTCTTTCTCTCAAATAAAAAAATAAAATCTTTTTTTTTCTTTTGGTTTTTATTTTATTTATTTGACAGATAGATAGAGATCACAAGTAGGCAGAGAGGCAGGCAGAGAGAGAGGAAGGGAAGCAGGCTCCCTGTCAAGCAGAGAGCCCGATGTGGGGCTCTATCCCAGGACCCTGGGAGCATGAACTGAGCTGAAGGCAGAGGCTTTAACCCACTGAGCCACCCAGGTGCCCCCAGAATAAAATCTTTAAAAAAATAATTATTAATTGACCATATTTCTCAGGGATGTTCCTCCTGTAATAATTGAAATATCCTACCACAAGAGACTGTACTATTCTCTAGACCAGAGCTATGTCTTTTTCATTTACTAATTTCCAATATTTTCTACACAAGATGCCTCAGAAAATGTTGGCAAATATTGAATTTTATGTTCTTACTATGTGTCTCACAGTCTTCCAGCCTTGGTTAAATAAAATCAAGTCTCTCAAATTGATTCCATTTATGAGGATTCATATATGGATTCAAATATGCCAAAAATATTTTCAAAGTTCAGTGAATTGAGAATTCAAAATTCTTATTTCAATTACCTATATATACTTTAATTCTCATAATTATCTTCTTCCTTTTGTCAAAAGTGAAAAGAAAGAAAGCAAACTGACATTAGCTTGCATTAGGAACTAGCTTTGTTAACTAGCATATTAGATGAATATAAATATTTCATTTCTCTTTGCCTCAGTTTATTGAACTCTAAAATGAAACATAGGAGAGAAAGTCTTCTGAAGTCTCATTTCTGCCTAAGAATCTTTTATGGCTTGTGGACATCTGTAGCAATTTGATCCTGTCTTTTGACAGTGGCTCTCTGTCAATTCTGCAGTGTTATAATTTTTTTTACAGTGTTATAAATTTTAAGAAGAATTTATGTTCATCATTAAGCAGGACAAGTTAAGGATTTTCTGTGTTTATGTGTGTGGTTAAGAAGATGACTCAATACAAAGTAACATGGGTGGCATAATCTGTTGAGCATCTGACTCTTGGTTTCAGCTCAGGTTTGATCTCAGAGTCATGAGATTGAGCCCTGCATCAGGCTCTATGCTCAGCACAGAGTCAGCTTGTATTTCCCTCTCCCTCTCTCTCTCTCTCCTGTCTGCCCCTCTCCCTATGCACACACGTGGTCACGTTTCCTTCTCCCCCTAAAAAATAATAATAATAATAATAATAAATCTTTAAAAAATAATTTTCACCAATTTTTCTGCAGTGTACTTCACAAGATTGTCTAAGAAATTAATGTGTAGTCTTTCTGGAGCACAGTCTCATATAGTCCTCAAGACTGCAGGTACCAAAGACCACCACTGATATTTCTGGAGAAGATACAAGGAAACAGCATCATGGATTCCTAGGTTTTTGTTTGTTTTCTTTTGTTTTGTGGGTCTGTGTATGTGTGTGTAGTGTGTGTGTGTGTGTAGTGTGTGTGTGTCTGTGTGTTAACATTCCCCCTCTGATGAATTTGTAAGGCTATTGTGTTCAAAATGGAAAAAAAAATTGTGACATGAAGAAAAGTTTCCAGACCTGACATGAAACCTGAGTGTAGGCAGAACTAAATCCTCACCAGTCATAAATAGGCCTATCAAAAATATTTCACAGATTGAACTAATATAAATATCAGCCTTCAGTTCCTGCCCCACATAAACCAAATAGCTATAAACTCCTAGAAACAAATATTCCATAGAGAGTTTAAGATTTAAAATAGTCATATTCTAAGAATATGTGAGCTCTTAGTATGTGAGCTTTGTTGTTAGAATTTTTTTCCAGCTTTGTGATGCTGAAAAAATGAATTATATGAAAAAAATCATTTATTCATTTTTTTATATACTTTTTCTTCTCTCTTGTGAAGCATATTTTACAATTATGGGAGTTTCTTGAAATTTTTCTAGATTTAATTTTTAATGTCAGTTAATGGTTAATCTTATTTTTAAATCTAATTCTATTTATTTAACAAAACAGGCTTATTTGACTCATTTCTCTATTATCCTTCCAAATTTAATTATAGCACTCCAATAAGAGAAATGTCCTACTCACTCTTCCCTTGCAGAGCTGTATTCCAGAGGTAAAGATTACCTGCCAGTTGTTTTTTTTTAAACCATTAAAGGTAACTGATTTGCTTAAAAGGACCATATATCTCTGCTTCTTCTGTGGAATCGGTAAGAGTTTGATGTAAATGGTGTGTATATGAACAAATAATAACACAGTCTCCATTGCCCTAAGGTATGCAAATTCAGAAGTTGAAGTCAACAAATCCTTAAACCAAAGCTGAATACCCAACCAACCTCACACTACCAGGCCTCTTACTATATCTGCTTCAAAACATACATGAGGCTTTTTTTTTTTTTTTCCCAAGTGTAGCTCAGGTTTTCCATGAACTTGTTCTACCTATTATAATCTACAGAGAGCCAGAAATAGAAACTGGCTTTCTAACCTCCAACATGTGATCCAATTTTCATTTATAAGTCCCTAGGTGTATATTACCTGAAGAATAATAAAAGATAAGCATTTATAATCACTCCCTCCTAGTAAATATTTTCTTTAATCATTCTTACACTTAATGAACATTTCTCCTGCATAATGAGTTTTAATTGATTTTCACAATACATATTTTGCATCTAAAGAACAATAAAAAATAAATTATGTATGAAATCCACAGAGTCCCCTAGAAAATGATTTTAAATTTAGGATCACATTGTTCTCATCCTTAATTAGATACTTTAAAAAGTTCATTTCTACCTAGAATTTTTCTTAATTCAGAACAAGACAAAAGACCATTTTTTACTCTAATTCTAAACCTTACTGAAAAAGCTGAAACATTAGTATGGACTGCCTTGTTTATTGTGCTATTTTGGTTATTTATTTAAATATGTCTTGATATCATATATATTTGTAACACAGTCAATTAATTATTTATATATGAATGGAATAAGCTCTGTCATCAATTGCTTTGTCCTGTGTTGCAAAGACAATGAAAAGAGAAGCAAAATTTACACATTGTTTTGTTGTTAGAATGATCGGATTCCCTTCTTAATTTTGCCGTTGGGTTTTCCTTTCTTTTGTGAATTAATCAACTTAAATTTCCTACTGCATTTACTAGATATTTTAGAGTATCGTACGATAATGCTCATGTATTGGTAATAAAGGATTTGAGGAGGAAGAACGATGTCAAGGGGGAAGGCGGCATGTCTGGGCCGTCCTTTGTCTTCCCTACTGCACGTCCACTCATCCTAACCACAGAGCCCACAGGGTTATATTCATTTCAGTTCATCCCACACTCATTCAGGCCTGGGCTTTATGACAGCACTAGAGCTCATGCAATAATATGACAGCACATAAAAGCCTGGGCCCTTTCTAGTCCCACCCCACAGGGCTACTGTTCACTGAGACTTTGGGGCAGTCCTAACTATAATCCTTCTCCTCCCTCCCAACACAAATCTTGGCAATATTGTGTATAGAATTCCTGGTTCCCCCATTAAAATCAGATTCAGAATTAGCCCAGTTTGCCAGAGATTTAAATGTTCTGGTTGTTAATGTTAATCTACACACTAATCCCTAAATTCATGATTCTTCAAATTTAGGGAACTAAAAATCACCTGGGATGTTGGTTAATAACACAGTTCCTATGTTTATCAGTAGGGCCCAAGGATATGAGTTTAATCAAAGTCTCAGATGCTTCTGATGCATATGGGTTTATGAAAGGGAGCATGTTGGAAAAACTTCTGTAGGAACCATTAATCCCATTTCACAGGTAAGGGGGCTGTAGAGTCAACACATTTCCTAAACTGGTAAGGAGCACAGATTTTTGTGGCTCTGAAGTTTATACCTTCAAAAAATGTGAAAAAAAAGGCTAGATTCATAATTTTTGTTTTTTTGTTTGTTTTCCCTCATGCTTTGATTTTGCATTTTATAATATACCTTACTAGTCAGGAGCCAGCGGTCTGATTATTCACACAGAATTACCTACATTAATCAAATAAATCTGCTTAGCTTTTAGATTAATCAACTATTTGAGTTGATTGATCTCTGAATCTAAAGGTTTGTTGAAATAGTTGTGAAGCTGAAAATAGGGAAGTGGTGACTGAGTTTTGTGATTGAACTCAACATTAATTTGAATTAATTTGAATTAAATAGCACACACACACAGAGGTATGCAGATGAAAACAGGGCATCAAGTTGTCTCAGGTAAAGCAACCTCAAAGAACAGTAACAATGCATCAAGTCAGGGGAATTTAACAAGTCACTTGTGTTCATATTCCCCAAGTTTTATTCAACAGTGGACATATTTTACTACCCAGACACTGAAATTTAGAGTTTATGATCTTTGAATATCACTTTAGATATTTCATATCCATCTAGATCTTTGAGGAGAATTTTAACCACAGACCGCAAAGTGAAATATTTTGTAAAAGTTTGCATTAGGATATAAAAACATTCATAATCTCATAAATGAGATATTTGTTTACTCAGGTCCAGGCTTGTTTTTCCTTTTCTAGGTTTCTTGGGTAGACATGTTGACTGGAATAAACTTTTATGGCTGATTATGGATTGGAGTGTCTGAACTTCTAGAAACTTTAAGTTTTTGATAATCTCTCCTAAACCAAAATAAATTTCTTTGTTTGGTAGTAGCTGCATGTAGTTTACCATTGTATTTTTTAATTTCTGAACTTAAAATGAACTCCATTCTATAGCAGAACAGTACTTGAATGAGGAAAAATTATGAAAACTTCCAAGAACAAAAGGCTACCCCCAACACCTTAAAACATAGACACACAAATTTGCAAGTATAAGCATGAATCATTTTACTTTATAAAGTGAGTTGTTTGGAAGTTTGGGTTTAATGATTATTTTACTATTAATAAACTCAGCACCTTCAATAAGCTATTCTCATTTTATTAACAATTTTTTTGAGAAACACAATTCATAGTGCATTTTAGAAAATAATTTTCTTTATAATCATTCATATTGACTATTAGCACTCATAACATTTACTTCCACCAACTGAACACAAATTTAGTCTGAGTCCAACTCGATCCTTGATCCTTTTAACACTGGCCTATACATAATCTGAAGTCATGAGTGTGGGTTTAACAAAAGCATTTTGGAGAAGTTTAAAAAACATAGTCTTCTCTTACTTGTTTATGCTGCCAAATATGTTCTTGTTTGGCCAAGAGTCTGCAAAATGGATATACTTATTTGTGATGTCATTCTCTGGGCCACTGTAATACAGTTTTTATCTGATTCTTTCTGCAGAAAAGCTTCAAAATGAATTGTGTTAATCATTGAGTACTGTGATTTTAAGATAATTCCTTGATACTTGATTTCAAATTACAACTCTCTTAAATTTGTCTTGATGCGTTTTAGGTTTATTCTGTTTATTCTTTGTGCTCAAGCTCTTGGTTTTTTTGTGTTTTTAATTTTTTTTCTGGCACAGCTCCATTTTAATTTAAAACACTGGAGCAATGGCTCTGGATCTTAGAATGTGTACATTGCCTTCCAGATGATAATCTGGTTAAAAGTTAAAGTGGTTTTATGTGTGATGTGATTTGTAACAGTGTTTATAATCATGCATTTTATTGTACTGTAAATGTTCTTTTAACATTTTGTGATTTTACAACATTAGACATTTTCTTCATAAAACTGGATTAGATTTAAATGTAAACTGTATCTATAAGATCAAAGAATGGAATATATGATAAACATTCTATCTGGTGAGCATTGAGAGAGAATTGCAAGTAATTTGTAAAGAAGTCTCCGTGGGATTAAGGAACAAACAAGACTGAAGACATGTACTTGTATAGGTCATATAGAATTAAATAAAATTCAGTGGTCCCCAATTACTTTGTTGTCAGTATGGTTTTCCATATCTCCTCTCCATTGGATAATAGTGTTTTCTTTCTCAGACAGAATTGAATTTTATCCATCTACTTCATATAATCTTTTTTTTATGATAATTTTTTGGTCAAATTTATGTTTAATTTTTTCAAAAACTTAAATGTTGTTTAAAGAATCAAAACTTTTTTTATGAAAAAAAGGAAGTCTATCCTTTCCACAAAACAAAACAAAACAACATATCTTCATTCTTCATTGCTATCCACAAGCAATTATATTTAATTATGTTAGTTGTTATATTTGTTATTTATCTTTGTGTCTTGGATATTTACCTCTCTTTCCCACCACTTCTAACAAACACATCTTTCTTCTGTCCATTCCTATATATACTTACAGTTACAGTTAGGTCAGTAGCCTGCATTTATATTATTATGATGCTGTAGAAAAGATTCACATAAAAGTCACATAGACTATAATTTTTATTTTCTTTTTTCTTGAGAAACTTAATGTTTTCCTTAGAGTTGCAAATTATTTCTATTTGCTAAATTTTCTATGGATTAATCCCCAATTTTATGTACTAACCATCAATTCCAAATTTATCTCTAGAAGTAAAATATTTCTCTAAACATATTTGAATACATCAAATTTCCTACAAAACTCCTCTTTTTGGAAATGTATCTCTCAATGATTTCTGACTTCCTCTGATTGGATTGCTTGCTCTCTACACCTTCCTTCTTCATCACCTTTTAAATCTCTTTTCCTTTTTTTTTTTTAATGTATTTAACGCCTGTAGTTTTAAATAGTTAATTATTAAGTAATTGGTTTTGTTTTAAGCCTATCCACTAGCAGCTTTTTGAGAATGAGCGCATGGAGGTAAATAGTTTTTTTAATACTTTGCATATCAAAATATCTTCGGTCACATTTAATTGATAGTTCTTTTAGGAACAGAATATTAAGATCAGAAAAAGAAAATAAATTCCCTCAATATTTTAAGGCATACCTCATTGCCCTTGTAGCTTCACACTTCCTTATATAAAAACATTCCGTTTTCTCTCTGAAAATCATACTTTTCTTATTGGTTATGATGTTTAGGACTATAGGATTATATGCACAGGTAGATCCATTTTCATCCATTGTTCTAGGCACTTGGTGCTTTATTTACTCAAACAACAAATACTTTCATTCTAAAAATGATTTCTTGAATTATTTTCTCTCTCTCTCTTTTTTTTTTTTTTTGCTTGTTATCTCTTGCAAAGACTTTTTATATTGAGACATTGAGACTCCAGACCTGACCCTTTGATTTTCTGATCTTTTCTCTCATGTTACTCATAAATGTGTCTTTTTGGTCTATTTTTGATCTATTTTACATAAGGCTTCCTTAAATTAATTTTCCAATAAATATATTGTTTCTATTTCTAGTATATATATTTCCAAAAATTAATTTTTGTTTCCTGAATATCTTTTGTTATTTTAATTACATCCTGGTCTTTTTGCATGGTTGCATTGCTACCCTTTCTCTCTCTAGGAATATTAATGGTGGTGAGGTTTGCTTCCTCTCTAGTGTATTTCTCACAGGTTCCCTTTTTACTTCTTTATTTGTTTTGATCTATTTATTACATATGAGGCTTCCCCAGATATTTCTTGGTTATGGTTGTCTGTTTACTTTTAAAAATAGTGCATTTAAATCGGATCTGAAACTTTGTCTATATAAGTGGGGCTACTGAACTGTGGGTCTCCCTTGTTGATGAGTATTTATTAGATTCTCTTAGTAATCTGGCTTGATTGCTTCATTCAAAAGCCCCTCACCCCATGCTAGCAATCTCCTGATTATGAGATGTGATACTGAATGCCTTCATTTTGGGAACAAGAAAAAAGTTGGGGGCAGGATGTTATCTCAATATTTAAAAAGTGAACTTCCACTGGAACCTACCTTTTTATGTGGTACTTCAATGTTCCACTTGCCTGTTGTCCCCAAGTCCAGAGACACTGTTCTATTCTCTCTATGAAGTAAACCTTTAATCTTCTGCTGGGCTATGTAGGGAATAGGGGAGAATCATAGGGACATCAAATATTGTTCTAAACCAAAATTTCAAATTACCTCCTTCTTTTTAGGCATATATCCACCACAACTTGAGAATGAAAGTAGTTGGTTTGCTTTGCACATGTTTCTTATATATTAAATGTGTACACTATAAAACAAATATATGCAAGTATTTTGCATATTTTAAAAATGTTAATATACAACATTAACATTATGTGTTTAGGAGTTACTCCTATTGAAACATGCACCTGTGGTTTATTTATTTTTCCTTTTAAAAAATTCTTTAACTTATACTCTTATGATTTCAAGCTTACAAAACAGTGGAAAAAATTAGCATGGCTATCTAATTTGCATTGATATAATTTAAAAGGAATTTTATGAAAACATGGGTTAATGAATGGTTGTACTAGAGAAGAAAGTGGTATTCTTTAAGCACAAGACTGTCCTCATATAGAGGCAACAATGAACTCTTTTGAAATGGCTGACATCCTACTCACTGGTGGTGATATAGTTTTCTTTCTAGTTTTGTTTGGTTTGAGAACTTTCTGAGCCTCTTCATGAACATAAACATAAGAAAATGTAATGAAGCTCAGGTAAATGTGGTATGAGTTTAGGGAGTGTTTTGCTTCCACAAGTCATAATTATAATACTATTTGATCACTTAAATAACACAGATTTCCATTTCAACTCCATTTACATGTTGCTTAATTTTTAAATTTAACAACTTGACTGTCTAAATATTTTACCCATAGATTTAATCTATAAGAGTATACATTCTCCAAAAATAATTGTAAGAAAAAAAAAGTTGAGATTTTTTTAATTATAAGGGAATCAAGAAAAGGTAAACTTTTTCCCCTTTAGATTAACATATAATAAATATTTTGAAGTAAAGTAGAAAACCACCTCAGGAAATTATATAAAAATATTTCTAGGACTTAAATTATAAAACTACTAATGTAAATATAAAAGTTAACACAAAATATGAAGACTTAGTAATATGTTATTTATATATAAGATTTTGCTAGCAATTGATACTATATATTTACATGCATACAGAGGTTTCTGTTCTTTGCTGTTAAAATTGAAACTGGTTTCTCTTATTTTTCTCCCTTTAATATTTTATCTAGAGAGTATTATAAAATATTTCAACAGCAAAAGTTCAATCAATATGATTTGTGCCTCCATCATATAGACATTATAAAAATGAAATTCCATATATATAAGCATCTACATTTACATAACATAGAAATGTAGCCTTTAATCATTTAATCTAGTATATTTTATACTGTGTTTGGTCTCCGAGGGTTTATAATATATAAGTATTATCAATTGGATCACCAAATTAAGTTTGAATAATATAAATTTAAATTACTTTATTAACTACATCACATTTGTGAGAAGATTATGAAACTTTCAGGCAATTAAACTTTTGAGATGTGAGTAATGAAGAATAGGGTAAAACATCTTTCAGTCTCTATGAAAATGAGTATATTTAATTAACATAATTATTCTGATTCAACCAGTATCATAAAACAGTTAATAAGTTTTATAAATTTAATATACAGGTTAAAGTAACTCTAAAACTTAAGGTCAAACTAGCTATTATTGTTTATCAGCTATCAATCACTTATATTAATTTATAAAATGATTCTTTCAAACTTATAACAGTCTTCTTCTTTTCTAGAAAGATCTGTCCAGTCTGTATGTAGATTGATATTCTAAGATTAATATTATTCTGATAATACAAGGTCTCAGGAAAAAAAAATATTTTGTCATTAGATTGGAAGAATGGGGAAGAATAATATTTTGTTTACCTCATCTGAGAGTTGTAAATGATTGTTTTGCATAAATATCACTTCATTACAGGAACTTACCTAAATATGATAGCATGCACTTAATCTACTGATGTGGAAGCGTATGATATCAACAGAATCTCCCATCTCAGACTAACGGTTTATGACTGTCTCTTACTGATTCAATGGAATGTGTTATAATTTTGCTTTCTTTAAAGCTTTTTTATCAGTATGACATTATGTAATTTCCCATGTCTGTTCTCTCCTTAAAGCTCTTATAGTTTAGTTAAATAAAGAAAATCTAAACAAAAAAGCAGTATTACCAATTTTATAGGTGTTATAATAAGAAGCTAAAGAGTGGTAAAGTCTTTAAAGAAGGGGATCAAACTTTTTTATACATGAGGAAGTATTCAGACTGAATCTTACAATAAAACTATTAAATTGTCAAAAAACAGTTTTCCTACAAATACTTTTTTGCTGAACAATAAAGTATTAGCAGTTTTATGGTCCAACTGAATAAATATCTGTACAGTTATACACAAACCAGCAAGGATTTTAAACAAACAAGAAATATCACATTTCCATCTACTTATCAAAGCTCTTTTTTAGAAAAATATAAGAAAATATGTTTATGCTATCTATCATTGTATTAGGCAAATATAGCTTTGATAACATATAAAAGTAAAAAAGTTATTTCCTGACATATATCTAAAATGTTCATTAAACTTTTTACTTTATTTTGATGTTTTCACTTGTGGAGCTGGTTGCTTTGATTGAAATATGGAATATATGTATATAGTATTGCTGTGGTCTGAATATTTTTCTCCCCAAATTGGTATGTTGAAATCTTAACCCCCAAAGAGGTTGATAGTAGGAGGAGGGGCTTTTCGGAGGTGCTTAGGTCATGAGGGTGGAGCCCTTGTGAATGAGGCTAGTGTTCTCATAAAAGAAGCCTCACAGAGATCCCTCACCCCTTCCACCATGTGGGGACACAGTGAGAAAGTGCCTTCTATTATGATCAAGGAAATGGGCCTTCATCAGAACACCGCTATATCAGTACCTTGATCTTGGATGTCCCAGCATCCAGAATGAGAAATAGATGCTCTTCCTTTATAAGCCACCAGACTCTTCTGGTAGAAAGCAACCAGAAGGGCTCAGCTAAATATATATATATATATATTTTTTAAGATTATATTTATTTATTTGAGAGAGAAAGACCGCAAGGGTGAGAGAGAGCATGAGCAGGAAGAGCAGCAGAAAGAGAGAGGAAGAAGCAGACTCCCCGCTGAGCAAAAAGCCCCAGTCAGGACTCTGGACACCATCCCAGGATGCTGGGACCACAACCCGGGTGAAAGAGAAACGCTCCAATGACTGAGCCACTGAGGTGCCCCTGTGTATTTTTAATAATTGAGTCACTTATCTTAATTCTATTCTGCAAACAAAAACTCTTTTCTCAGACTTTGCTGTATACTCCATAAATATTTGTTATTAATCAAAATGGAACTAGACCAAGGATATGTAATATGTCACTGCTCTTCTTCCCCATCCTGCATAGCCTGTGTTCTTCTTGTCTTAACTACTCTTTGGCATATCATTTGGAAGCCTTCCAACTTTACCAAAAATGTTCTTTGGACTACGTTAATGATCCAATCTATCCAAAAGTCGCATTCAGAATATTGAACAAGTAGTCCGACTTGGGAACAGATCACTTAGAGCAAAAATCATCCATTCAGGAAAAACTGTTCCTGTGATGGCTGTGGCCTTTCCATGCAAACCTGCTGGAAAGTGGCCTGATTCTAACCCCAGGAGGTAATAGAAGCTATAAAGAGATGCAGACAATGACATTCTGTATGGAAGAAGTCTGGATAAAATGATATGCACCTATGGTTTTATTCCATTTTTAGATACCAGGTTTTTAAAGTGTTAAGAAACAACCAGCTCAGTTTTTGCAGTCAACAGACACCCCATTTTCTGTCAAAATTCTGATTTTGGGTACAGATTAATTTGTTTACATTTTACAAAGTGGATCATTACCATAAAACTATCATCTGTTGGAATGCAATTCAAAGTACATCTAAAGCTCAATTAAAAGCTTTCTGATGTTGATGAGGCAGTTAACAATAGGCAACCTTGCAGAAATAAGATCTGTTAATACTATCATGAAAACAAACTTCCAACAAACTATGCACTAGAGAGCATGAGCCGGACTGCAGATTGTTTATTGTCAAAGACTTGACTGGCTAATAAATGCTGGCAATGGCTTGAGCGCACTGGAATGCGGTGCAGCTGCTGCATTAGTCAGACTTTCCCTTTTCTGAATGCTCTAATCCCTTCAATATTGCATTAAATATGTTTTCAATATTTATCTGGATAAAAATGTGCTGAATGTTGCAACAGTTTAATTCTGACGTTTGTCACACAGGAAATCTGGAAAAGGCAGAAGGTAACAGCATCTTGATTGTTAAAATCTAATGCAATTCCTTTCTCTCATACTAGGAGAGCACTCAGTTAAGACTTTGTGATCACCCTGAGGGAGGCGAATGCCAGCAGTTTTGCAGCCAAACACAAGGAGTTAGCGCTTGGCTGAACTGACTTCCCTGACCCCTTGCCATCCGCAAAGATCTGAGTTCGGGCAGGCTGCTATGACTGGATGTCACAGAGCAGAATATAATAAATGGCTTTGGGGCTTGCTATGTTCTATACGGTCCAAATCCTTGACAAGCCAGAAATAGAAATCATTTATTACCATGTCACATATTTTTATTAGGTTTCTCATATGATTATCCAAACTATTGTTAGCTAATCTACTGGATGGTATATAGGGAAAGTCACTGAACTTGGAATTAAGATGTTTGAATTGTATCCCAGCTTTGGCATTAAATCGCAGTAAGCCCATACATCCCTCACAAGCTTTCCTTCATTCAGTTCAATCTATAAAATGTCAAGGGTGAGTGTGGTGGATCATATCTTTAAGATAACTTTTTGTTCTGTGGCTATTTTCATTTAAAGCACCTACATAGTCATACAAATGTTTAAGTAAATAATAAAATCATATAATTATAATAAATAATAACAGTGTCACTATTAAAATGTAATATTTACATTTTAAAGCTAAATATTGAAATTGTAAGACTAACAATGGAAAATGTGTGACACTGAATCAGAGAGAATCATATTACACATTTTGCTAGGGTTGAATTTTCTTGCTGATATGTCAGGAAAATATTGCATTAGGGAGACATTTCCTTGGTTTGCAGGGGGAGCGGGGGGAAGCAAAAAACAAACCCTGAGCTTCTTGATTTGTATGTGCAGAATTTTTAGTTCCCCAAAAGCATTTAACTGAAATTAAAAGTCTAAGAAGTGTTTAAAGTCTCTGACCTTCTGTAATATCACTTAGTTTATTTAACGTAATCTAGATGACTAAGATTTCCCAAGACAAATGGAGAATGCTGGCAATGGCTAGCATATTAGCCATAATATTAGCATATTATCCATCGGTCTTTTTTATCTGTCATTTAGACTACCCATGAAATTTCTTCTCATTGGCCATGAAAGATGAAAAACTTTGTCATATTTCAAAGCAGTATAATAAACAAATGTAAGACTTATAACCAAGTCAACCCTGAGAAAGTGTGTGTCTCCAAAGATCAAAGTTCCTTAACCAAGAAAATCCAGTGACCTGATATAATCATTTTTTAATTACCTTACTCAAACCTTTGAAAAAGTTCTCTCAAGCTAGAGTATTGAATAAGTATTGAACCAACATGACTTCATTTGCTTCTCTCATCAGAAGTTGTTTTTCAAAGCCAGTCCTCTACCATTGTATTCAACTCTTTATCAGAAGATCTTATATCTTTTCTATTTTTCATTATTTTCTAACAGTGTACATTTGATACCCTTGGCTGTCACTCTGAAACCCAATATCCACCTTTAATATTAATTCTAATGGGGTTCTTCCCAACGAAATACCTCCACAACCAAATTAGCAAAACAATGGTAATTCATAAGTGTTTCATGGCTTTTATCAAATTTGGATTGGTCCTATAAATGTATTTATTTTCTTACTAGATGAAAACCCCCTGAGGTTTATGATTACCCTTTAAAAATATACCATATTTATTGAGATTATGACTTGCATATTTACATGCTACACAATTCACACATTTAAAGTATGAAATTCAATAGTCTTTAGTAAATTCTCAGAGTTATGCAACTTTCACTGCAATGAGTGTTAGAATGTTGTCATCACCCTAAAATAAGCCTTGCAACAAATAACAGTTTCTCTTCTTCCTTCCCCAGTGCTGTCAGTCCTTTGAAATCACTAATTTACTTTTTGTTTCTAGATTTGCTTAATTCTCCATCTTTTAATAAATGAAATCATGGTGGTTTATGATTGGATTCTTTCACCTAACATCATCTTTTCAAGTTTCATTCATGTCATAATATTCATCAATATTTAATCCTTTTTTATTGTAGGAAAAAAAAAAAAAAGCTTTCCATTGTATGGATATACACCATTTTATTTTTCTGCTTACTAGTTGATGGACATATAGGTCATTTCCACTGCTGAGCTATTATAATTTGGCTGTGATCATTTATTTATAACTTTTTGTGTGAATATATGTTTTCAGTTTTCCTAATTATATATTTAAGAATGAAATATCTGGGTCATATGATAATTCCTAGTTTAAACTTTTGAAGTTTAACTAGGGTTGAATTTGCCAGGCTATTTCCAGGGTGACCATATCAATTTACATTTCCAGAAGCAGTAGGTGAGGTTTCCAATTCTCCACATCCTCGTAACACTTATTTTTTGTGATTATAACCATCTTAGTGGGTGTGAAGTAGTATTACATTATGGTTTTGATTTGTATTTTCTGGCACTTAATAATATTGAACATTTTTATGTGCTTAATGACTATTTGTATGTCTTCATCAGACATGCAAGCTTTCAACCATTATTTCTCTGAATACTTTTTTCTATCCCTTTCACTTTCTTCTTTTATTCTGCTACTCCTATTACATGTATGTTGGTGTCTTATATTACTCTAAAGATTTGTTTATTTCTTAAATTCTTTTTCTCTTGGCTCTTCAGACTGCATAATCTCTATGGGTTTTTCTTCAAGTTCACTGGCAATTTCTTTTGCAACTTAAAATCTACCGTTGTGCCCCTTATTTATGGTAATTTTCAATTCCAGAACTTCCAAATGATTCTTTTTTTGATCATTTCTATCTCTTTATTGATATTCTTTATTTGAAGAGACATCATTATCATGCCTTCATTTATTTACTTAAGTACATTTTCCTTTATTTTTTGAACATGTTTGTAGTGCTTTTTATTTTACATGTTTGTTAAATCTAACATCTCATTAGTCTCACAGGAAGTTTCTGCTGACTGATTTTTTTCTATGTATGGGCCAAACCTTCATGTATCTTTTTAAGTTTTATAAATTTTTGTTGGAAAGTGGATTTTTATTAAGATACTGCAGCAACTCAAGATACTGATATTCTTTCTCTAGGATTTGTTTTCTTGCCTGCTTGTATATATTTGTTCAGAGACTTGGCTGGACTTTGATAAAGTTCATTTCCTCTCTAATGTGAGGCATTTGCTACCACTCCTCAGCAAGTGTAGCAGACATTGGTCATGTGCACAGACACCCTACTATATCAGTGGTTTTAACATAGCTCTTTTTCTCTCTTTCTCTCTTTCTCATTCTTCTCTCTGTTGGTATCATACCCAGAAGTTAGGATCCACTGATGTCAGCTGATGGCTCTACTAGTTTTGGTCTATAATAGAAATTACTCCTCACTCTAATCCAACTAAAACTGAGGCTGGCAGAATTAGTTTCTGACGTCAATCTTCAAGGTTTGTTCTGCTCCCAATATGGGTTTCTTATATGTTCTTTTTCACTTCTCTCTAATGGTTTAGTCTGTGGTTCTCATGGTATGATCTGCTTCCTCGAAATTGCTTACTCCCAAAATCTACATCATTTTCCAGATTACCTTAGGCTTTCATTTCCCCACACTGTTCTAAATACAGCTATTTCCCTTGGGGAGCACTTTGGAGTTCTGTGTTCTTAAGTCATCTTTGGACAAAATCCCTGAGCCATTGATCCTGAGCTAGTTGCAGAGAGAGTGGCCCACTTCTTTCAGAGAATATACTCGGGTTTAATGAGCAAGGTACCATCCAGACCAGTTGCCTTTAGTGTTCTCAGCTTACCTTTCACCGCACAGAACCTCTGTTCCAGAGGCAGGCTGGGGCAAGGATCAATAAAGTCCCATTATTCTCAGCCTTCCTTTCTTCAGGTGGAACCACCACTCTGTGAGCAAGAGCTGAGCGGACGAAGGAAAGTCAGACAGAGGAACGAAGACCTGCCTTTTCAGCTGTACCATTTGGAATCTAAGCTTTGCAGCATGGATCTTGGGGAAATGATAAATGCTGGTTGCTTGCCTCTTCCAGGGAAATACTCTTGTACTTGTGATTGCTAAAGGCCGAGGGAACCCCATTATCTTTGCCATACTTACCAGGAGTAGATATGCTGGCACATTAATGTGATATGGGGAAAAGAGAGGAGTTAGTGGCTCAGGTGATTATTGATATTCTTAAAAAAGTAGATTTTCTCGAATTAACACATCTATTACCCCACAAAATATGTTTTATTAAATTGGATAGTTAATCCTACCTAAGAAAGTAGAGTAGTGGCAATATCCTTGCACTCACACATCATGCCAGCACACTGTATATTCTAAAATGCTTTCAAATTATTAATCTGTCTGAAGTGTTCAGTTACTGGTAAGGAAGTTGTCATTGTACTTTGTCAATGTATGTTGTCAACATTAACGATGTCAAGATAACATTAGCTACTTTAGTAGTAAATCCAAAACCTCAGTGACCCAACACATTTCTCAGTCTCATAAAATTAAAAAATGAGTTGACTTAGTAACCCACATTTTAAATTGCTTTGGTTCTTTAATCTTCAAAACATGGTTCCAGAGATTACCAATGAAAGATGAAAGGTCATGAAGGATAATGAGTCAAAGGCTTTTTTGACTGAGGCTTGGGACTGTCATTTTTTATTTTTTATATTTACTTTGGAATACCAGAATCCATACATGTCCCTGCCAGAATATAAGGTAGACTAGGAAATAAAGATTGAATGTTATGCTAGAAATCAAAGGACAAGGGCTCCTGGGTGGCTCAGTGGGTTAAGCCTCTGCCTTCGGCTCAGGTCATGATCTCAGGATCAAGCCCTGGGATCAAGCACTGCATCAGGCTCTCTGCTCAGCGGGGGCCTGCTTCCCCCTCTCTCTCTGCCTGCTTCTCTGCCTACTTGTAATCTCTGTCTGTCAAATAAATAAATAAAATCTTAAAAAAAAAAAGAAATCAAAGGGCACATGTTTGGCATTCAATTAACAATCTCTGCTATTCTGATTTCATTACATCCATTTCAAGATATTCCTACACTGATAAGTTTGCCAGAGCTGCTAGTACCACAAACTGTGTGACTTAACAACCTGGAGGCTAGAACTTGGAGACCAAGCATTGGTATAGCTTGCTTCTGAGAGATGTGAAGAAAAATCCATCCTTTGACTCTTTCTTAGCTTCTGACAATTTTTTGGCAATCTTTGGCATTTCTTGACTTGTCAAAGCATCATCCCACTACCTGCTTTCATCTTCATCTGGCATTCTTCCTCAGTATCTCTGTCCAAATTTCCTCTTTTATAAAGACACCATCCATTATAAGATTAGGGTCCACCCTACTGATCTCATGTCAACTTAATTACATTTGAAATAGTCCCATTGCCAAATAATGTGAGAGGCTGGGGATTAAGGCCTTGATGGATGAATTGAGAAAAGGGGGCACATTTCAACCCATAACACTACACAAATAGAATATGCTCAACTTCTTACCATGAGTAACAACGGTAACTGCAAATTCTCATCAGTAACTGCCTTTAGCATAAAGTTAAGGTTCATCACTTGATGTATGGCTTTTTGTATCATATCCAATATGGTTTCCAGTGTTCCAGTGACCTAAATATTGAAAATAATAAGTTACAAAAAAACTCTCTAGGATTTTAGATTTTACCTCCCTTGTAACCTAACAAGGTATTCTACTATAGTGTCATTGATAATGAGAAAAATTACAAGACTCCTAGGTCAAAGACAAAGATCCATATCACTAATGCCACATCAGGTAAGATGAGTTTCATGCTTATGTCAGTTTCTGTTGACATCCCAAGTCCCATGATTGTGGAAGGTCACAGGCTGATGCAGTGAATCTGCATCACAAATTAAAAACTCTGAGCTTACAAAACTCCTAATCTTACAATGACAATAATATCAATTTTGCCAACCTTTTCCCCAGTGGGAGATATTGCTGTATCCTTATGATGTAATAACATATTATATGATATAATCTATTCTTTGCTGTGGAGAGAGACACTACCTCTATTTCCCAAGCTGAAATTCTGTCTTGTGGAAAGAACTTGCTTTTTCAGTGTTTTTCATGGCCGTTTTGTCTATACTCTGGGAGATTTTTTTTTTTTCCCCTAACATTATTCTCATGGACACATCTGAAGTGAGTTTTGTGATGTGTGCATTCCTCTGTGACTATATAGCTTTCATGACCACTTTTGTTAGTGCATTTTTGGAGATTTAAAGTTTATTTTAAGGCTGGAACTGTAAATAGACTTTTACATACAGACCTGTGCTTTTTGGTATTATATTCACTTAGAAGATTGATAAGCTATATTCCCTTTGCTGTACTTTGTTTGAAAAAAAATAATCCAGTCTAGTCTAGAAATTTCTGATAATCAAAATAAAATGCTTGACAAAATGTAAAACTCAGAACAGTTTTAATGGTACATGGATAGATATAGCAGTGTAAATTATCTATAAAGTTCATAAATAGACATAGGCATATGTGGTAATCTAAAATATAACAAAATTTAACTTAAAGTGGCAGAAGTTCTATATTTTTAAATAACTGTGATTGTGATAACTTGCTAGTCCTTTGGGAGGTATCTCACTTACCAATGATTCTAAATTACTTGTGAATAAATAAGAAGGAGGAATTGAAATATAAAAATATTAGTACTTCTTTTTAGAATATTTTTTAAAGACTTTATTTATTTGTTTGAAAGGGAGACATGTGAGAGAGAGAGCACAAGCAGGGGCAATGGCAGAGGGAGAGGGAGAAGCAGGCTCCCGGTTGATCAGGGAGCATGATGCGGGGCTTGATCCAGTACCCTGAGCCAAAGGCAGACGTTTAACGGACTGAGCCACCCAGACACCCTAGAATATTTTTATATCAGTTATAAATGTCTGTGAGAGGGGAGCCTGGGTGCCTCAGTGGGTTAAAGCCTCTACCTTCAGCTCAGGTAATGATCCCAGGGTCCTGGGATCAAGCCCCAGGTCGGGCTCTCTGCTCAGCAGGAACCTGCTTCCCCCTGCCCCCGCCTGCCTCTCTGACTACTTGTGATCTCTGTCTGTCAAATAAATAAATAAAATCTTAAAAAAAAAAATGTTTGTGAGAGTATGACCAAAAACTCCAGGTTTCATTAAAGGAAATATAGTTGGCTACAGAATCATTAAAGAAAAAAACTGCAAGGTTCAAGTGCCATAAATAAAATCAAATACACACCAAGACTCGGTAACATAGCTGTATAATTTCCAAGATGTATATTTTAGGAAAAAAAAAAAACAAGTTACAGAGTAGTGTATGGTTTACTAAAATTTGTGCAGACAATATAGATAAGGGTAGATGCTTATATGTACATAAGTCACCAAAGTCACGTCTGCCTTTGGCTCAGGGTTCTGGATCAAGCCCCGCGTCAGTTACTTAAAAAAGGTAACTCCAGTCAAGGAACATGAAGTAGAACACTTGAACATATGTGCCCATGTATTTGAATATACTTTGTGTTTAAAATTAATAATCACTTTATCAGTATTTAAATTTGGAAAACAACAAAAAAGAAGCCTAAAAGAATCTATCAAGTAGAAAATTCATAATTGTATCTGCACTAAGTAGATATGATTTCAGTGTTGTTTATTATTTCTAAAATTATCTAAACAACCTATATATTAGTGTATATTGCAGAATTTTACTATCCACATGGAACATCCCAACACAGTCATAAAATGATTCACATATAATTTATTATATGTGTAAATTTAACTCTTCTGATCACTATTGCTGTGTGACAAGTTAACCTTGTAACTTAGCATCATAAAACAATCATGATAACTCTAGTCTAGGAATGTATTATATTTGTGGCAGAATAATCTGATGAGAGATTATTATCTTTTTCTTCTAAGTGTATCTGGGAAGAAGAAGAGGCACTTTTCCCTTGTTACCCTAAAAGAGAAAAAGGGAGTCAGTGTGATGATTTGTTTTTGAAGGTCTGAGATTCCTTGCGTTATGGAGAGTAAAAGATTTTTTTTTTTTTTTCCCCCAAAGAGAAGCTCTGGCTTTTTAAATTCCAGGGCGTTTTAAGGAGTTGGGAGCAGCCCAAACAACCTAGGAAAGCATAAGACTCCTCTATATTGAAGAACCCAAATAGGACAGGTAAGGTGGGTAACTACAGTAAAGGATCAACCCAGAATGCCGTTTTATCCACACCCAACATAAGCCAAAGAAAGTCTTGGCCCTTGAAGGGCTCCAGGAGGTAATCTTTAAGTTTTTGTACCATCCTCTCTAAGAGTGTTTCATCTATTTGTTTTTCTTGAGGCTTTCGGCTACATGGTATCAGTTTGTTCTTTGTAGCGGCTGGAGGTTGAAAGACTAAGGCCAGCCCTGCAGGTGTTCACCATGGCTAAGTGACCACGCCCAGTAAAAAACGAGCAACACCAAAACTCAGGTGAGCTTCTCTGTTTGGCATTACTTCATCCATGTTGTCACAGGAAGTTAAGCACTGTCTTTAACACTCTTCCTAGGAAAGGACATAAGGATGGGTATGCCTGTCCATTTAGGGACCTCCCTATGTACCTTTACATTTGCTGATCTCAGTCTGCAATCTTTTGCTATATTAAATCCTAAGTGTAAGTATAACAGTTTCCTGACTCTTGTGAGTTCTTCCAGTGAATCATTTATTTTGAAGGTGGTCTTGTGGATATTGGATATAGTAACATAACAAAATTCTGTATCACAGAAGATGGCTGGGTCAGCTGAGAGAGGTGTATGTATATTATAGGGGGATAACCCCAAATGTGGTAGCCTCCAAAGCTTAGACAGATGTACAGGGAGCTGAATTTAGCAAATCTGAACAGGCCACATTGGCTTAGATAATAGACATTGCAATGGAGACCATAGTGAACTAAAGACCAGCAATATTTATACCAGATTACTGCAATATATAAAACTACAGAGCTAAGAAGGGAAAATGTCCTCAAAATAAAACTAAGCTGAATTTTTCACTACTCAAGTAAAAGGGACCTTGAATCTGTTAGACAAAAAAAAAAAGAAAAAAGAAAAAAAAAGCACAAAAAACAAAAGCAAAAAAAACCCCAAAAAAGTCACCTTACCTTAAGATATAAATACATTAAAATCAATTAAGACCGATTACTCAACATTACCATTTGTTTTATTATTTTTAAAAATATGCTAAGTTATTCTGGGATTTAATAATATCTGGTTGAAAATATTACTGCTATTTTGCTAAATATATAAATGTTAAACTGAAGGCATTTTGCCATGCATCTCAAATGATATTGTTTAATATAGTAATTTTATTTTTAGGAATATCTCCAGAAGCAATCAAAAGCAATAAATTAAAATAGGGGGATATTCAGATATACAAATATATTCATACACACACAAAAATAAGTAAATAAAAAATAAATAAATTTGTCACATCATAGAATATATCAAAAATTGAAGTATATCAAATATTGGTTGTGATTAAATGTATAATAGATTTTATTGGTTCAGCATTATTCAGATATATATATCATATATATACTAACTTGGAAAATGATTAACATGTTAACTCGAGATACAGAATATGAATTGGATATCTGTTTCATAATTTGTTAATATTTAAATTGGTAATATACTTAGAATGATGAAGCCACACAAGATATGAATTATTTGGAGAAATAAAATTATTTTAATTACCTTGAGAGGGGGCAACATTAGAAATAGCAAAAAGCACATATTTCTCAGAGACCTATTTAATCTTTTCAGTTCCTTGTGAATTAAAACACATAGGCGCGCACACACACACACACACACGTACATACACAACACCTCCATATGCAGACACAAATATTCATCAAGCTAAGAAACTATTCAACAGTAGAGTTTAATATATTGTCCTATAGGAGAGAAAGAAATTCACTTGTCAGTGAGAAAGATGCTTCTTTCACACCTTACGCAGTATAAGATTGGGTAACAAGGGAAACCCAGGAGCAGATAGCTTTGCCTTTTTTTTTTTTTTTTTTTTTGCTTGTTTTATTTCCTTCTTCTATCTTAATGTATTCTGTATTTAGTAATTGAATAACAGTAGTAGCTTTTCTCAAACTTTCCTGTCTTAATCATTAGATAGCATTCAGACTTAATGAAAATATTTTCCCAGAAGACAAAAAGTAACGTAAACAGGGGCGCCTGGGTGGCTCAGTGGGTTAAGCCCCTGCCTTCGGCTCAGGTCATGATCTCAGGGTCCTGGGATCGAGTCCCACATCGGGCTCTCTGCTCAGCAGGGAGCCTGCTTCCTTCTCTCTCTCTCTGCCTGCCTCTCAGTGTAATTTCTCTCTGTCAAATAAATAAATAAAATCTTTAAAAAAAAAAAAAAAAAAAAAAAAAAAAAAAGTAACGTAAACAATTTATCATCTATCCACTGGTCAAACATAAATGTTTTCCGAATTAAAGATGGAGTTTTGCCATGGCTTAGTGGAATTTACCATATGGGGAAGGCTGTGCAATTGTAAAGCTGAATAATTTGTTTTGTGGCACAGTAGAAATATTTATTTTGGATGGGAAGTAGTTTTCAGGAGAAGAGAAAAATGCTGACCAAGTGGAAAACATGCTGGTTTCAGGAGTGGATGTTAAGAGAAAAGAGCAGAAAATTCTTTAAACTTAATTTTACTCCTTAATTATATAGGCATAATTGTAAAAGGCAAGGAGTCCAACCCTTTTCATCCATCCTCCTGAGTTTGGTGCTAGTTTTCCAGGCATATTTCTTACTGATATTCATAAATATATCTAGCTATTATTATTTATAGGAAAATAGAATGATCTTCTACATGTTATTCTTCATTTCATTTTTCTCTTAATATCTTTTCATAGCTATGTATATATTCTATATATGTCATATATATATTGTGTGTGTGTGTGTGTGTATTCTCTTTCTTTTTTGTGGCTGTTCTGTATTCACTTTTATGGATCTATCATATTTTAACTATTCCCTTGTTGATGGAAAAGTAGTGGTGTCCATTGCTAGCACAGTGCTTCCGTGAACATCTGTACTGTGATGTAATTTCTGTAAAACAGCTTCCTGTGCACAATTAAAATTTAATGTGTACTGGCAAATTATTCCCGAGAAGACTATTACCAAATTTTATACTCACTGTGAATATGTGAGTACCTAGTCTCCTTTGTCTCCTCAAAGAATGTAGAAATCTTTAAACCGTTTACCAGTCTGGTGGGTGAAAATGATATCAATGTGATACAGTAATATGAAATTCTGTATTGCTAGAACAGAAGTATGTCAAAGATGCAACAATATCCATGTGATATTTAATCTTATTCACCCAAATACATGAGAGATAGAGATAAATGGTTAAAATATAGATTACATTTATATAAATACTTATATTTTATCAACAAAATGTCTTATAAAATTAGCTATATTTTCTAATATGATGACACAAAGTGTTGATTTATAAATTGTGTCTCTCTGATATGCAGTCATGATGAAAGGATAAAATGATGAAAATTGTTTTTAACATGAATTATTTCATTTATTTTAATTTTTGAGCTACTTGACTGACTTATTTAGCTTTATTGATGACCTGTGACTGAAAATTGCTCAAAGGACAGATATACAGCCAAAATAATGCAGTTCAGCTAAGTATTATTACACATGCAAAGCGAGAAGATATAGAAATACAAAATGGTGGCAGTATGAATTAAGTGAAGTCTAAAAGTAACTTGTTTTTTTAACTAAATTCAGTTTTTACTTTTTTTCCTAAATATAAAATTGTTTGCCTTCATGTTAGCCAACACCTCATCTCTCAAGCCAAAATTATATTCTGGCAAACATCAAATTCTGTGAATGAGATGGTAAACAATGTTTAATTACCTGTTCATTTACTAAGCATTTCTCTCTCTCTCTCTCTGGTTTTAATCTGTGTTTTATTCCAAACCAGGATAATAACATGAGCCTTATTTCAAAAGTCACATCTGGAGAAATTTTTAACAAAAATCAAATCTTTTGTTCAGATTTATTTGTCCTTGGAAAATGGGCCTGCATTTAAGAGAAATGCAACTAAAATATTATTGAAAAGTTGAAAATGATTTTGCATTACTAATGGAGACTAAGAAAGCAACATTTTAATGATTTAAGTGCAAAATAACCAGAAACAGACAATTTCTATTTTCCTTTAAAATTTTCATGTTTTGTTTTACGTCAAAAGAGCAGTTTTCAGCAAAGTATATTTTAACCTCTATTGGAATGTGGAAGAACAGAAAATCTTCTTTTTATTTATTTTAAAGCTATTTTCAAACACAAGTAATTTTCTTGACTTTTACTTTCCTGAAGTAAAAGAAAAGATACATAGATAATCTCTCCCTCTCAAATGTAAGAAGGGAATATTTTCCCTTTTTTGCATATAATTTGTGAGGCCCTAAATCACGAGTTATTCTTGTCTTGGCAGTATTCTTTATGGAGAATAAGTATACTTGGTTATTTGCAGTTTTCTGCAAGGATCTATATAGTAACATTAAATACATAGATCTCTCTCTCTTTCTGAATACATCTACACTATCTTTCGGTGGATTGAAGTTTTCTCCTACAGAAAACAAAACAAAAAGAAACAACAGCAAAAAAAATCCACTGTTAGTGGACACTTTCCTGGAAACTAGCCCCCTAAGCAGTTTCATCTTAGGCAATGTATCATTAATCATTAGGCTAAAACAGTTTGGGTCATCAAAAATAAGTAATATGAAAATATTATATAGTCTTATAAAGGTCATAAATCTACAATTGCTGGTTTATATTTCCTATCTTGCTAAAAATATAATTGGAAGCCATGCTGCTTTTATGCTTTGTGTTTCTCAAGTTTTCTTTACTTCTGAACTCTTTATTTTGTTCTTTGGTTTTCATTTTTGGTTTAACTGGCAGAAACTTCATGTTAAACCACTTACTCTCAGATAATATGTTTCATAACATTTACGGTTTACTGAAGTCTTAGAAAAAGGACATATTAAGGAACAATCCATAAATTATCTCCATTTGTTCATGTTTAGGCAGGGACTCCATTTAAGAGAATAGTAAGTCTGGAGTATTTACCTAGTTATAAATATTACATATTCCTGAAAGTTAATGGAGCAGCCCAAAAGTTATTCTTCCCCTAAAGTCTTTATTTTATTAGTAATTTCCTTTCAAAGTAATATAAAAATTGCAAAGTATGATTAAAATGAACTGGGGACTAGAAACATATGATTGTTCATTAAATTGAACACAAAGTGATAATGACCATCAGTGTTTAGGATTTTCACTGATATAGCACAGAAACAAATAATTGTTCATTTAATCTCCCCCGATTTAAAAATATGAGCATCATTTTAAAACTCATAATTATTATGAAACCAAATTATTTTTGCTGAGATAAAAGAAGTTTTAATTCTATGTGACCAAAAGATTATCTTTTTTCCACTTATTTCCTTCCGTTGTGTTTTTTTGCAAATAAATGGGGAAGCTAGAGAGATAGAGAGAAAAAAAAAAGAGAGAAACTATTTTGCCAGCAAATCAGTTGTTGAAGATTGCAATTAGGGCCTGCATCCCAGGATAATTTGGTATTTGTTTAAGCGCACATACAGAGTTAGTTTTAATGGACATTCTCTTCAATTATTCCATCTTACAGATGCTTGTCTTCTCTTAAGATACCCAATTCTGGTCCGTCATCCACTGTGCTCTTGGAAATCTCCGCCATGCATTTTAATCTAAGCACAACAATTGAGTCTGCACTGTGTGTCTTCCAAAATAAGCACAGCTGCAGTCCTCATAGCCTCCCTCTTAGTACTGCACAGCAGTCGGAGATGTTCAGCTCTTCCAAATTTAAAGTTAGAAAGATCAGCTTTCTGAGAAGCCACAGGAATTGCTTCTCCAGCCTGAGTTATAACAAACCATCATTTCTGTGTGGAGGAGCAGCTTGAGCTGAGCAAGTGATCAAAAGCATTTCACAAATGCATATACACCACCCTGGGCTGAATCCAGTGGTTTCACCTTAGGTTAGTCAAGTAGAGTAGGAACATCTATCTTCCTCTGAAATGTTTAGTCCTAATGCTTACAGTCAAGGGACGAGGGGCTTCTCTCTGTCAGGATGTAAAATGTGCCATGCTAAATGACCTTATATACAATTGTCAGGATTGGAAAGTAATCCACGAGTGCTTGGAAATGTGTTAGAACATTATATTCTAACAGAGAACAATATTTTACTAGAAAATTTAAACCATTGACATAAACCATACATTGTTCTAATAGAAGTTACTTCTGGTCAGTCAGCACTCAGAATCATATAAAATTACGTACAATACGCCTCTAGTTCTCTGCCTCAAACATGGTCAACACTCACATCCATATTGCATAGTCTATTGTGGAACTCTGAGAGAATCATGTTATATAAATAAGATACTGTTAAGAACACCGCTATGATCTTTTAGTGCCTATTAAAAGATAAAATATTTTAAATAAATGTTTGTTCTATTTTGACCTGCATTATTTCTCAAATCCTCCTGCCTTTGGCATTTTAAGAACAGACTGTATATATCTATTTAGAAAAAATAACCTATATCTATATATTTATAAGGTGTTCATATATATGATATATCAGATGTCAGATAGATCTCTATTATTCATCGATCATCTTATCTATCTATCTATCATCATCATCTCTATATATTTTTTAAATGTTACAGCTTTGTATCCCCAATGTCTGCACCTCTTGTCTGTAACTGATGTCAGGCAGGTAATTAGAAAGCATTATTCTTTGGAGGACTGCATCTCAACAATCAGTAAGTTAAAAATTCATTCCATAGTTTGGCTATTGTGGACATTGCTGCTATAAACATTCGGGTGCATGTGCCCCTTTGGATCACTACATTTGTATCTTTAGGGTAAATACCCAATAGTGCAATTGCTGGGTCATAGGGCAGTTCTATTTTCAACATTTTGAGGAACCTCCATGCTGTTTTCCAGAGTGGCTGCACCAGCTTGCATTCCCACCAACAGTGTAGGAGCTCCCTGATATGAGGAAGTGGTGATGCAACATGGAGGCTTAAGTGGGTAGAAGAAGAATAAATGAAACAAGATGGGATTGGGAGGGAGACAAACCATAAGTGACTCTTAATCTCACAAAACAAACTGAGGGTTGCCGGGGGCAGGGGGTTTGGGAGAAGGGGGTGGGATTATGGACATTGGGGAGGGTATGTGATTTGGTGAGTGCTGTGAAGTGTGTAAACCTGGTGATTCACAGACCTGTACCCCTGGGGATAAAAATATATGTTTATCAAAAATAAAAAATTAAAAAAAAAATTCATTCCAAATCCTCTGCCTTTCTTCATTGTGCCAGCTCTCTACACCATCTCGTATCCCCCCAGGAAGCAGTAGAGAGAAGATAGAGATTCTCCTTGTTTGCCTCCTGACCACCATATCAATTGTGTGGCAAAATTGACTCTATAGAAAATATTAGTACCTGTTTGGTTAATTGTGATTTTTATTACATCCCTTAACATTACTGTATGGTTGTAATTTGCTTTTTTTTTTTTTAATTAATTTTGAGGTTGTAGAAAAAAAATATTTTATTATTTTTATTTATTTATTTATTTTTTTTTTAAAGATTTTATTTATTTATTTGACAGAGAGAGATCACAAGTAGGCAGAGAGGCAGGCAGAGAGAGAGAGAGGAGGAAGCAGGCTCCCCGCTGAGCAGAGAGCCCGATGCGGGACTCGATCCCAGGACCCTGAGATCATGACCTGAGCCGAAGGCAGCGGCTTAACCCACTGAGCCACCCAGGCGCCCCTTATTTTGTTTTTTTAATGGCAGATCCTCTCTTCCTAAAACTGGGGGAAGGGGAAGCCTTGGCTTGTAGCTGAAGCATTTGGGCGAATTTCTTTATGGCATTTAAAAAACTACATTTACTTGAGAAAAATAGCATCATGTGACAGAACCAGAGCAATCATAAGACCTTAGGTGCCAGAAAACACTCACTCTGGGTGGCTTATATGACTCCAGATTCTTAAGAGCATTTTTTTTTTCCTTGGGGTAGAAAATCCCTGCAGTGCATTAATTTCTACAGAGAGCTAATAGCAACCCTGTCTCTAAAGCATTTGACTGCGGTTTATTAGCTTGCAAAGCAGAAGAATAACAGACACATATCACTGACATTTAACAAAGCTATCTTTCATGATTTTATTTTTTTTTGCCCTTTTACCATAAGTCTCATTTTGTAGAAAAACACTCTTCAAATGATGACTTAAATTATTACGGAAGAATTTTCTTCCTCAAATTATCTAAAGTCTTAAAAACGCCACCATGTTATTTTAGCAATTCTTAAGGACTCCCTCCCCCTTTTATATGCATATGATGATGCAAACTGATGTCCAAAACATGTTTCTCTTCTTGCATCTGATATGTGTGGCTTTATGTCATGAATAATTCTTTAATCTTGGCAGCATTCTTTATGGAAAAGAGCACATTAGATTATTTGCAATCTTTTGCAAGGTCTATATAGTAACATCAGTATCTTACATATACTGTGAATCAGCCTCTGAAAACTATGATGTTTTGTCGTTGTTGTTTTTAGCTTATCTTCACTCTGAATTGTCATGTGCAGAAAGAGCTATCATAGGGGATCATGATAGATCAGGTTCCAGAGTTTGACTGGAGTGAAATACCACAGCTTTACCAACACCCTTCTCCTCTTGGCAGATGTATGTTATGGCTGGTACCACAATTAGCCTCTAAAGGTTTAGACGTCTTGGCATAATGTGGACAAACATTCCAAAGTACGTTTATTAAAAAGGAGAAAATGAAGACAAATAAAATAAGGGATCTAGACACAGATAAATTTATATACAGATTCTCTTCTCTGAAGGTAACTGGAATCTCAACCACAGGTTGACTTATTGGACCAGCCTTGAAGGACTTAAAGGTTTTGTTTTTTAATCCCTTAATCCTGTTTAGTATTGTCTTTGACTAGTAAGGACAACTTCAGGTTGGCACCCTGAGTGGGTGGGTACAGGGCTCAAGCCATTTCCCTGTTTTCTTTGCTGTGTCAGTTCAGACCAAGCCTTGATTTCTGATGCATAAAGGAAAGAACCCTCCCCCATCTGGTGCAAAGTGGCTCCTCTCTCTTCAGACTGACTGCAATAAGAAGTTATTGCCCTTGCTTGCATTCCCTCCTAGAATGACTACTCTCAACCCCAAGTAATTTTGCTCTATTCTATTTCTTTTACCCAAGTAAAAAGACAATTCAAACACATTCAGGAACCAAATGGGGAACATGAATATGTGAAGTGGTGCTGAGGACAGAGGTGTAGTAATTATTTTATCTCAATGGCTTTTAGAATGTATCCCCAGGCCAGCATCATCATCGAGGTAACCCAGAGACTTGTAAGAAAGAAAATCCTCAGCCCTGTCCCAGGACTAATTAGAAGGTCAGAGAGCATTGCTCTACAATCTGTTTTTTGACAAGCCCTTCAGTGATTCTGACACATGCTAAAATTTAAGAAGCTCTACTCTGTTCTAAGGTATTACATTTCTTTTTGCCTTTTATTTTTTAACATAGTAGTAGTTTTTTCTTTTTAAAACTCCAAAGCATAGTCTATAACAGAATCCTTAAGTTAGCTTTATGTTTTAGAACAAAATATAGATCCTGACTTGGTACTAGTCATGGGGCATCAGATGAAGTGTATCATATTTCTTCTAGCCTCCTAAACTTCACCCACTCCCAACCTGGACAATGGGTTTTTCGGTTTCAAAACGTTTTCCCTCTGGTAAAATTTTCAGGAGCCTGGTATTTCTTTTTCCTTTCCTTTCCTTTCCTTTCCTTTCCTTTCCTTTCCTTTCTTTCCTTTCTTTTTTAATATTTTATTTATTTGAGAGAGAGAAAGAGCACAAGCAGGGAGGGACAGAGGATGAAGGAGAAAGAATCTGAAGCAAACTCTGCACGGAGTGCCAGGCCCAATGCTGGGCTTTATCTCAGGACCCTGAGATCATGACCTGAGCTGAAACCAGTCGGACATTTAACCAACTGAGCCACCCAGGCACCCCCAAGAGACTATTTCAAAGGTAAAATAAACTTCAAATTTTCAGTTCAATTGCAGAGCCTATATAATTAATATAACCACCCAAACTGTGAAAGTAAAAATACACTATATTTCAGATTACCAATATCTGCCACTATGTGCATTATAAGTAAGGAAACAATACACTTGAACCTTGTGTCTATATCCAGCTCAGAAATGATTTATCCTTATGTTTATTTATTGTCTTTAGCTCTAATTGTCTTCCTTCCTTGCTTTTTAATATTAAACAATTAAATATTTAATTTAATATTAAAGCTCAAAAAAGAAAGATTTCCCCCCCCCCTTGGCCAGCATGACAGTTTTCTGCTTTATTTTCTCAATGTAAAATAATAGAAGATACTTTTATACATGTAATGAAGTAATAAGATTTTAAAGAGTCCTAATATCTTTTTCTTAGATAGGATGCTATTTACATAATGCCCTACAGATACCAGTTCAATTAATTTTATTAATATTAATTGATATACTGGTGAGGCAGATATATAGCTTGAATATGTGATTAGATTAGAAGTCCTTTTTAAATTAATATTTTCTAATGGAAATCCAAACTCTCCACTAACATGATTTATTCATATTTTATATAAGCTACACACAATTTTAGTTCACATATATTTTTTATTTAATCATCTTATATCATTTAATGTAACTAAAAAATATTTCTTAATACTGCACAACATCCTTCTAAATAAGTGAAACAGCCTTCAATTATCCAATTAATAAAATGAGTTGACAAGGTTTAAAACCAGACTAGTGTAGAAATAAGCAAAACCCAATTCAGTTTTTAACCAAGAAAGCATTACTCAGATAAAGCAAAAGGAAAAAAAAAAAGGAGTTAAAATGTCAGGGGAAACTGAACCAGGAAAGAAGGAAAAATACCTGGAGATGTTTATTACACTTTAAAAATTGATGAAAGGAAGCAGGAAGATAGGAACCATAATAACATTCTCTATATATCCCTTGACTTCTTTCTAAAGGAAAGTTCATAGTCTGGTTGCAGAAATGAAGAACATCTGAAAGGAAGGTATGTCTAAACAAATGGTTTGGTTCTTTAATCACAGATCTTAGGTGATAGATGGGTGTCTTAAGATTATTCATGTATTATCCAATTCCAACACAAAAATCTTAAATATTTAGTTTTTCATTAAGAAATATTTATAGAAACCCTACAAAGTGCATGCTGCTCTCCTAGATAATACATTGAGAAGAATACAAAATTAAACTAACCATGGAGGGGTACTTGGGTAGTTCAGTGGTTAAGCATCTGCCTTTGGCTTAGGTCATGATCCCAGGGTCCTTGCATGGAGCCCCGTACTGGCTGGCTCCCTGTTCAGCTGGGAGTCTGCTTCACACTGTCCCTCTCCCGTTCCCCCTTCTTGTTCTCTCTCACCTCCACTCTCTCTCTCAGATGAGTAAATAAAATTTTAAAGGGAAATAATTTTAAAAATAAATTAAGCTCGGAGAGTTTCATTAAAAAAATGTTAAATTTTAATCGGTATGCATGTGTCTGTGTGTATGGACTGGGCATCTTTAGTTATATTTACTTGTATATTTGTAAATATATAAGATGGATCCTAATTTAGGTGGATAAACAGAATTTAAATAGCTTGAGGGTCTGTAGGAACACTGAAAATCAGACCTAGAGGCTACAATGTCAATATAATATCTCAAATTCACTGCAGGGGTTTTAAGAGCAGAAATACCAATTTTGCTACCACTATGACCCAGACAGCACAACCCATATCACCATATTAATACTGTGGGTTAAATTGTGACCCAAAACTCATATTTTGAGATCCTAACCCCTAGTACCTCAGAAAGTAATGTGCAAATGTAATTAATTAAAGATACAGCCATACTGGATTAGAGTCAGGCCTTAATGCATTATGTCTGGTTTTCTTATAAAAAGGTGAAATTTTTAGACACAAAAAAGCACATGGAAACAATGTCATGTGACAATGAAGGCAGAAATTAGGATGGTGTATCTATAAGCCTCAGAATGCCAAAGATTGCCCGCAAACACAAGAAGTTAGGAAAGAGGCATAGAACAAAGTCTCCATCATGGCCCTCAGAAGGAACCAACCCTTCCAACATCTCAGTCTCAGACTATTGGCTTTTAGAATAGTGATACAACAAATTTCTGCTGTTTAAGTCATTTAGTTAGGGGTATTTTTTTATGGAAGCCTTAACAAATTAATACAACTTGCATTGAACATAGATTACTTAGTATTGCCATTCAAAAGCTGTGTATTTCTGTCTTCACATTATTAAAAACATCAATTCACATTGTTGCCACTTCCCAATAGTGCTCACTTCTAAATGAAAGCCTAGGCTTGCCTGGGTGGCTCAGTGGATTAAAGGCTCTGCCTTCGGTTCAGGTCATGATCCCAGGGTCGTAGCATCGAACCCCGCATCGGGCTCTCTGCTTAGCAGGGAGCCTGCTTTCTCCTTTCTCTCTCTGCCTGCCTCTCTGCCTACTTGTGATCTGTCTGTCAAATAAATAAATAAAAATCTTTTAAATAAATAAATAAATAAATAAATAAATGAAAGCCTATCACAGGGTAAAAGAGAAATAACAATCAAATTTTTCTTCTTAGAGAGAATTACCAAGATTATCTAAATACGGGAAGAGTGCACAAAAGATGTCAAGCATCCATAAATGTAAAAAAGTCAGCATAACAAATACACATATAAAGATGACTATAACTCTGTTTTTCTATGTCTCAATCTCTCCCTGTTCTATTTTTGTTTTAAAATAACCAGAATCAGGGGTGCCTGGGAGGCTACGTGGGTTAAAGCCTCTGCCTGGGGCTCAGGTCATGATCCGAGGGTCCTGGAAGTGAGCCCCCTATCAGGCTTTCTGCTCAGCAGGAAGCTTGCTTCCTCCTCTCTCTCTTTCTGCCTGCCTCTCTGCCTACTTGTGATCTCTGTCTGCCAAATAAACAAATAAAATCTTTAAATAAAATAAAATAAAATAAAATAACCAGAATCACTATCTTAGTTTCAGATTTATTTCCTTCTCTTTGTGATTGCTATAAATTCTAGGGATTTCTGTATTGTGTTGGCATCTGTGGGAAGAATGGAGGACTGCTGAACCTTAATCTGCATCCAGATCTGGTCTCCCCACTGTTGGCCCCACTCCATTTTCACAAGCAAAAGGTCCATGGAGTATCTGTGATTTATCCTTACAGTTTAAAACAAATAAGTAAGTAAGTAAGTAAATAAATAAATAAATAAATATTAAATAAGCACAATTTCACATTCTATACTGGACCTGTTTCACTGATGTCACATGAAGTGCTTTAACTTTTTTTAACTACTGGGCCCAGGGAATCACCCTAGCCCTCATTCAAGAAGTAAGTCACTGTCTTATCTGCCCTTGGGCATAAACCTATCTTGGGTTTCTTCTCCTGCCTCATTCTTCTACCTTCATCTAGGGATCACTGTAAAGCAGGAAGCCAAACCTTTTCTTAGACTCATATATCAAAATCTAACCCTCTTGTTTCTACCAATCTTTCTCCTTTCCTCTTTATGGCCAGAGGCTGAAAACAGTCTCTAACTGGTCTCAGATTTTTTAAAACGTCTTCTTAGAATAAACTTTATATTGTTTCTTTCAAGAATAGTCTTTGGGGCACCTGGGTGCCACAGTGGGTTGAGCCTCGGCCTTCGGCTCAGGTCATGATCTCAGGGTCCTGGGATGGAGACCTGCATGGGGCTCTCTGTACGCAGGGAGCCTGCTTCCTCCTTTCTCTCTACCTGCCTCTCTGCCTACTTGTGATCTCTCTCTGTCAAATGGATAAATAAGTTCTTGAAAAAAAAAAAAAAAGAATAGTGTTTAGAAATAAAAGCTATGGATTACTTGCTTTTCTGTTTAAATGTATGTTATGTGAAGCATTGACTACATGTATCCTGAATGTAGAAGGACTGGCCTTTAGAAGTACAAGATTTTGGGAGAAAGGAGAGAAACACTTCTGACTCACTCCTCATATTTTCTTCTATGAGGAGAGATAACCACTGGTATGAAACCCCTGACTTCTTGCTGTCCCTCCCAGAGAGTCCACTCCAACATTGCAGGCATGGCACAGCAAATCTGAGGGGGATAAACTGACAATGCGTGGCTCAACTATTTCCTTTTCCAAAGAAAATCTGCCTGCTAAGGATAGGTGCTATTTTCTTCTTTCCAGAAGGAAGCAAAAAGGGCTGGCTTCCATAGGAGATGCCTGGAATCATTCAGTACAGTCTGGTAGAAGATGGGTGAATTTGTTGAAGTCTGCGGTTCATTATAACTAGTGTAAACATATGTGCTGGTGTGTCAGGATGGTCTCAATATATACTTCCTGTAATTATTAACATTGCTTTTTTTTTTCTTTCAAAAGTTTCTTGGTTTGTACACTTAATAATGTAGTTCTCCTAATTGTGAGGAAACCTACTTTCCCACAGATAAGACACATCTAAAGTCAATCCTCAACTGATACAGAACTCAGGGGAAGGGAGTATTGTTTTTGTTGTTGCTTTCTTTTTTTTTTTTTTTTTTTTTTAGCCCCTTTGATCCCAAAGTAAGTTATAAAAGAACAACCAGTATGAGAAAGTTGCAGTTATTGCTACTTGAACATTCGGAAGAAGAACCAATTATTATAATTATTATAAGATCAAAATGTCTTAATTGATTATGTAGATTGTTGTAGCTCTCTTTATTTGAACTATAATCACCATTCTACTTATTTCTGTGAAACTTATACCTGTTTGTTTTTTTTTAAGATTTTATTTATTTATCAGAGAGAGAGAGAGAGAGAGAGCACAGGCAGACAGAATGGCAGGCAGAGGCAGAGGGAGAAGCAGGCTCCCCGACGAGCAAGGAGCCCGATGTGGGACTCAATGCCAGGACGCTGGGATCATGACCTGAGCCGAAGGCAGCTGCCCAACCAACTGAGCCACCCAGGGGTCCCCCTTACTGTGTTTTTGAAAGAGAAGCTCCATTTATAGAACTTTATTAAGTTTATATTCTTTAGAAAACAAAGGCTGAATGTCTTATTTTGTAAATGTCACATGGTAATTCTAGAACATCTGAAAATAAAAAGGCATTACTGTAGCTTAATAACAATTTTTCCAGGAGAATTCTAACTTCTGAAAATGACAAACACATTCTACTTTGTGAACATTTATCTTTCCTTGGATAGGAATTAATTATAAATGGGAAAAAGCAATAATGATTTAACTAATACTTTAGAAACTCCAAAGTATGGGTGCTTGTATACTTGTGTACTTACTATACCCATGCACCATTCTGGGCGATTTGGATAGCCAGTTACACAAATAGAGAAAGCCAAACCTTTATACATCTTGTGTTCAAGTTTGAAGAGATTATAGAGACTGAATTCAGGTAGTCAAACTTTTTTTAAAATTAATTTATTGTTATTATTGTTACTAGAGAGAGCACAAGTGGAGGAGGAAGGACAGAGTGGGAGGGAGACAGAGAATCCTACAGGCTCGGTACCCAGAGTGGAGCCCAAATGCGGGGTCAGTCTCAACCCTGAGATCATGACCTGAGCTGAAATCAAGAGTCAGTTGTTTTAACCAACAGAACCACCCACACACTCCACAAGTTGTCAAACTTTTTGGCAGTTATATATTTTCAAACTATTCTATAACTTCTCTCAGAAACAGCTTATCAGTCATAACTAAAACTATACATCTTCGAGTGATAACTTAAGGTGCCATGCCCATTTTGATTAATTGTAGGTGGAGCAAGTCATGAATTTGGTTTAGTTATATGAACTTGGTGTAATAACTAGGAATTTTTCAAGTTTTTCTGAAAACATAATGTCTTGTCAGTAAAGTAAGACTTCTAGATTCTTCAATTTGTTTTTTAAAATTTTCTAACAAATAAATGAGAAAATAATAGATGAAAAGAAAGAGAGAGTTTTGATATTTACTTCATGTATTACATATAGACAGGCAACAAGAATGAAGTAAAGCCTCCAGTAAACTCTACATTGGAATCTGCTTTGCTACTCTCTCATGCAAAAATGAAATAGAATTTTATTATACCATTATTGCCTTTTTCTTGAAAAGGAATTTCATTATGTTGGCCAACCTCACAGGATGGTTGCTAAAACTCAGTAACAAGGCAATAGTGGCAAGATACTTTTCAATTAGCAATGCTGGAATTGCTGTATGTGTGAAAATGATTTTCCATGTAAACAATTCCTAGGAGAGAAAAAAAAAAAAGCCAAAATACAAAATGATTTCTAAACATTTAAAGAAAAAGGTCAAAGATATTATCTCCTTATAAACCCTGTTGGGTAAAACTTTTTCAACAAATGTTTTGTCTGACATTGAATCTCAGAACAGACAATTGTGCAGGAGAATTCATTTCCTCTTCCAGGGAAAGACCAGTATTCATGCCTGTAAAACATTTATTTCCTTATCCATGACTCTATTCAGTGATAAAGAAGCTTCCCAAATGTTGAGGAAATGTTTATCTTCCAATCTTAAGAATGGGGGATGATTTTTTCCATTGGTGCTGTATACGTAGGAAACAATCCAAAAGAACTAACTTTGAAATTCTCATCTGTTTTCTGTGGCAATGAAAACCAGCCCACAGTTGTCATTTGTTCTGGTGGAATGTAATGCATTAGCTTGCATGGCGGTAGATCTAATAAATCTATTTTCTCATGGAAAAAGAAATACAATTTTGGGAAAAACTCTTGCTTATTAACAATAATTTAAATCATAGATTTTCAAATCTACCACCCATTCTTGGAATTCAATATTTTCTTTCACTAATTCACTTATAATATTTCATAGAAACTTCAATGTTTTTGAAAAATTAATTTAGCAGTTAATAAAAATACTAAATTGATCATTCCTGCAAATAAGTGACATGTTGAAATTAAAAAAAAAAGAAAGAAAGAAAAGGAAAACAACAATAACAAGGTGCTATTTGATAATACAACTTTTAGCTGATAAGAATACTGAGTGAAATATTTTTGTTCTGAAGTGGTAGTAACCTTAAAGACTTAGTATCTATTTATGCAAGAGTTTTATTTGGGGAAATATTTAAGCTAGCACTTCAGTTAGCACTGTCTCTACAAAGCAGGTCTTGGAAACTATTCTTCTCAATAGTCCCAAAGTTCCCACTTTTATGCACACTCAGAATTAAATTTTGTAAATATATTTTTTAACTCCAATTAAGACATGGGCATGTACACATGCATACAGATGTGTTCCATAATCCAAATATAATATGAGAAAACTATTAAATATGTTAAATAATGGATTTTAAAGTGCTTATCTATAGGTGTTAAAGACTGAAGCGCCTGAGATTTTGTACTGAAAATCTGTTGAAATAGCATGGATGCTGGTAGAAGACACAAAAATCATGGGTCAGAGACAAAAGAAAAACATAGAATACTTCGTATTGTTGCCAGATATAATACTTAATATATTTCATGTCTGCTAAATGATGGGTTCAGGTAGTAATGGTGACAATTTGAGTGAGATAGCCTTAAACAGCAGTTTATTTCTAGTTTTCCTTACTGAAAAATGGGTGCTTACTCTAAGCATTTGATTAAGTAACCTAAGTGTTTTCATAAGCAGACCATTTTTTTTTTTTTTCCTGCAGTTCATGGCCTCCAAAATTGGTGTCTTTAATCTGGTAGTCTGTAGTTTTCAAAGTGGCAGATGAAACTTCCAGACCATTGGCAGCAACCCAAGAGTCAGTGAAATAGTACAACGTTCATCAAGGGATTGGTTAGAGCTTTGAGAATGGCCTTGAGTTCTGCCCACCAAGGCTACAGAGTAGCCTTGTCTGTATGCTATGCTATGCATAGCTGATTTTAAGACTAAACAACCTCAATGTGATAATAGTGTGTTTTAGCTTGGCTGAATCATCACTGAAGCTAGCCCAGCATTTAAGGGAACCTAGATGAATTGACAGCCCTAATGAGCTGAAAGCTTTGCTCCAGATGACTGAGTAAAGGATTACTACCACTTTTTCATGTAATACCAAGATTCCACTCGGATTAGGCAGGTTGCACTTTTTTAATATACCATTTCCAATGGACAAGTAAGGCTTTTGGGTTCTTTCTACCTTGTTAATTATTGAGTACAAGTTGATTTACTCTATCATGGCACTATCAGGCAAAAGAGTCACAAAGCAAACTTGGGCAGTCATTCAGTTTTGATAAGACCTTAGTAACAGTCTAATAGCTGCTTTCAAAAAGAGCATACTTGACAGTGATTTCCAGAAGGCAGTGAATCCAAAACTCTAGGGAGTGCCTTTGGAAGTAGAATTCTTGTTGGAGACTTCGTCAGCAAGACCCTCACTCAGAGATTGCAATCCAAAAAAAAAAAATCATTTATGTTGGGATGCCACAAAGATAGAGAGAATGCCACAGCTAGATGGACAGGTTCCAAGCAGCATATTAGTTTGCGCCCCACTAAAAGGGTGTTTCTTTGTGGACCAGCCAATATAAAAGATCAAGAAGAATACATTAATGAGACATATATTGTCTCTAATATCCCTAGATTCTAAAGAGATGCTAAGCTTTATTTTTCTGGGTGAGGCCATTTTCCAAAAATTAACTGATTTTCCTTGACTGTCAGCAGAATTAAGCACTATGAATCTGTCCACATAGTCCCTAGAAGTGCTATTTGGTGAACAGCCATCTGAATTATGTAAGTGTTTATTTGTCATTCCTGCTGGCAGAGATTTGATAACATTTATGATTAGGATCATTGAGGCTCTGATTTGCCAAGACAATTCAGAAGATGGCTGAGAGAATATCAATTAAATGGTGAAAATTTTAGGCATCAGAGAGTAGAAGCAGTCATATTAAATCTTCATCTACCAACTGGTGGCAAATAGCAGGAGAATATGTCCCATTAGTATTCCTCTATTGCTGGACTTTCTCTGTCAGGAAAATCCTGTCTCATATTTATGTGATGTAGAAATACAAACATATAGCACATTATTTCCTATAATACATTCAGTTTTAGGAGAAATAACAGTACACTGAATTACCCCCAATAGGATCTTATCAGGCTTCATCTGTATGATCATGTTGACCTCACTTCCCCACTAGTAGTCAGCTAAAATCACGCATGTATATCCCCCACAGAATCATTTTGGGCAGAACCATAAAAATGGGAATTATTCATTTCCCAAAAAGTCCTCAGCATACTCCATAGGTGTGCATAGACTTTAGTACACTGGAAGAAAAGAAGACCTTGATGTGATACCTAATCCATTTTTTTTAAATTTAAAGTAACTGGGTCATGATGGAGGAGAAGTAGAAATTGGAGATATGGAGGGAATGAATGACTATCAGTATAAGTCAGATGAATAATAAGCTAGATGAATTATTTCCAAGGTTGCTGCTGACAGCTCAAACTTTCAATGTTTTTGGTCCTTCCAAAGCCCTATACCATGTAATAAGGTCATTATTACTGACCTCATTTATTTTAGCTTTGGGGATTATTTAATATTGTATCTGAAGTCACATTCATTTCTTTCTGGGGCCATCAGCTTTGAACCCACTGACTGGATGACTCAGCCTTCACTGATCCACATAGCAACACTTTTTAAAGGACTCCACCTTCATCCAGGGTATTAACTACCCCATTGTCATGAAAATCTCTCTTAAATTTATACCAGGTTTAATCTTAATAGGTAGGACAATTTTTTAAACGATTTTATATATTTGACACAGAGAGAGAAATCCCAAGTAGGCAGAGAGGCAGGCAGAGAAAGAGGGGGAAGCGGGCTCCATGCTGAAAAGAGAGCCTGAGGCGGGGCTCGATCCTAGGACTCTGAGATCAAGATCTGAGCTGAAGGCAGAGGCTCAATCCACTGAGCCACCCAGGCACCCTGACAATTTTTTTATGCTCAGAGAAATTCCCCAGAGAGAGCAAGAGATCTCTTGCATGAGTTAAAACTCACTGTAATAAAGCACCAAGATCTTTTATTGTCACAGTTGTAATCTATCTAAAGTTGGCATAGTAGATACCAAGAGAAAGTAAGATCTGAAACCGTCCAGCTGTTGCCATCTTCCTTAACACACGTTATAGACTTTACTCCCTCATGTTCCAAGAGAATCAAAATACTCACAACTGGTCTGATTTCTGCCCATAGCACTTACCAATTTTCCTCCATTCTCACCTGCTGTTGGAACTTATTCTGAAAGGGAGAGATACTCCTGGCTATCTAGGATGTATGTTAGTATTAATTATTACAGCAGAGTGACTACCATAATGGCAAGGAATTTCCCTGCTAGAAAGGTAGTAAGTAACAAGATACTGTTCAGCAAACTATCTCTGAAACTACTTTTCAGTACTCAGTTTATAACTACTGTCCCAATTCTTGCTCATTAATAGGCAATGAAATAAAGGCTATTTATTGCCCAACTGGCCTTATGGTATGGTCAACGTACTTGCTATTTATTCTGATGCTCATTCTTTAAGTCGTGTTAATTGGTCTGTAACAAACTTACCCTTCCTCTTCTAGAAAGCCATGTCTCTGTCAGGATCCCACATCTCATTCTCATTTTTGAACTGTTTCTTTTAAAGTTATTTATTTATTTGGGAGACCAGTGAGGGAAAGATATATAAAATATAACAGTATAATATATACAATATAACGAGTGAGAGAGAGAGAGAGAGAGAGGGCAAGCATGGGGAGGAGAGAGGGAGAGGGTGCAGACTCTCCACAGTTCAGGGAGCCTTACGTGGGACTTGATCCCAGGACCTCGAGATCATGACCTGAACCAAATTCTCAGCTTAACCAAATGAGCCACCCAGGTGCCCCACCATAACTGTTTCTATGGACTAATTGTGTCCATTTAAAATTTATAAATTGAAATCCTAATCCCCAGTATGATAGTACAAGGAAGGGGGTTTTGGAAAATGATTAAGTCGTGAGGGTCAAGCCCATAAGATTAGTGACCCCAGAAAGCTCTCTCTCTCTCTTTCCACCATGTGTGGACATAGAGAGAAGATGGCTGGCTATCTACAATCCAGGAAGCAGGTCCTCACTAGTTAAGGGATCTGCTGGCACTTTGATTTTGGACTTTCCAGGATCTAGACTATAAGAAATAAATGTTGCTTAAACCATCCAGTTTACATTATTTTTGTTATAGCAATGTAAACTGTCTAAAGCAACTTTCAAGGACTGTGAAGGATCTCAGATGATAGTGTACTTGCAAGTTAGCAAGTTTTATGAACTGTTTTAGAAGATACAAGATTTCTGGTTCAGAGCACAGGAAGCAATATAACCATCAACAAATTTGCATCAGTTTCCATACGCTCGCATCCCATGGGTTAGTGTAGAAGAACCCAGAAGGATGTTTGCATGTGCAGTGGGTTATATTAAGGGAGAGGAACATTGAGTTAAAGGAACTCCAATTTTTATAATGAGCAGTAAACATGCCTGCTCTTTGATCTGAAAGGAGACATTAATAATGGCTATTCCTTTTATAAATATCTTTGAAAAGATAATCTTAAAAAACAACAACAAAAAAAGTGCTTCTTCTTACAAGATGTGAAAAAAGGATAGGGTTCCATGAAGAAATGTTTCCCAATTTTGGTTTTTTTTTTTTTTTTTTTTTTTTTTTTTTTTAGTGGGCTTAGCTTCCATAGTTGTGAGATTCCTAGTTATCACTTTACCATGTCAATGTGCTCTTAGTGCATCCTTATTTGTGTACTCTGCTTCTTTAATTACATGAGTTAAGTCCTTACAAACAGCACATCCCTATAAGCTGTGATAAGACTTGAGGTTAAATTTTTTTCCTAAAAGACTACATTCAAATGAGTTGACCTAGAAAGAAAATGTTTAAGATGAGCATAAACAAATGTGTTATAATATCTTCTTAGGCTCTCTTTTGTATTTCATTTTCTCTAATTTTTCTTTAATATCCAGATTTTTCATAAATCTACTTTATTGGTATGTCAGTCATGGTCATCTCCTTATGTATTATGCTTACTTTACCACTTTGCCAGGTATACATGCATTTCATTTAGTTGTTTATTTATATGCTGTAGTTTAGAACCAGTTGGGAGAGAGACTTAATCTCCTTCATCCTCTCTTTTTATATCTGCAGTGCTATTTAGTGTTAGGCCTTGGCAGATGTTTAATAAATGTTACATAATATTTAGTTCACTAAAGTTTAGCCTATGGCCTTCTGCTGAAACTGACAGCTTATTTGGTTTATTTTTTTAAAGTATTTAATATTTTATTGTTTTCTTTCAGATGTCTTGAGAGTGTGTTTGTGTATGTGTATATGTGTGCTTGCATACTCAATAGATGGTTTCTCCCATGACATGAAAGTAAACTGAATTTGAGAAAAAAATGAAAAAAAATGCTTTTAAAATATTGGTCTCATATTTAATATTGTAGCATCTTGATTATAATGAATAAAGCATTTTCTTATTGTTCACAGATGCTAAACTTGGATTTCCATATTTACATTTGGTTACACAATATCCTTTTGAGAAAATACTTTGAAATGAAAAGCGAGAAAAATTTTCCTGCTTTGAATAGTTTCTTATATAATAAAGTATTTTGAATAATCTTATTACTCATGAATCACTTTTGTTAACATCTTTCATACTGATGTCCCAATTCATCAATTTCAATTTTAAATAAGGTTATACTCTTTAAACATTTACATTTTACAATTCTCAGTCCCCACCCTACTTATTGAAAAAACTATTTCTTTATTCCATAGAATCTTCTCTCCAGTGGTAAGTTCAAGATTCCTGGAGATAATTACATGGCCCAAGAGTTAAGGCCTGGATACTAATTTTTTATAGAAAGTAAATTCAGAAGTGTTAGGTAGAGGGATATTTTGTGTTCATTCAAATATTTGAGTGACTACTGTGTGGTCCATACTGTCATAGATACTGAGGGTCTATGAGGGAACCAAGACAAAATGAAACCTACCTCTTAAATCTTAGTCTAGTAGAAGAGTTATCCTTTAATCAAAGAACAAAACAAAATTATACCAGTGCTATATAAATGAGAAATTCATTAAACTATGAAAGCACAAAATAGATTGGTTTAGTCAAGTCAGAAGTGCCAGCAAAGACTTTAGTAAGCAATTACTGAGCTATGAAGAAGACATAGGAGTTTAAGATGTGAAAAGGAGAAAGAAGGAACCTTCTACATAGCAGGAATATATATGTAAAAATGCTAATAAAAAAAGTGTCGAGGGCAGATGCTCCAGGGGCCCGGAGATCCGTCAACCACAGAGCTTTGCAAAATGGCCCTGGCGATTTGCCAGAAGGTGTGTCTAGAGTGACTGACTACCTATTGGCTGTTGAACTATTGCTATGCTGTGGGTACTTGGTAACAAGCTTAAGATTGGTGGATGCATATCGCTGTCTATGCTGATTGGCTTAGCTCCCCTATATAAGCCATGGCCATATGGAATAACACCCGCTTTTTTGAAACCCAACCGGTCGGAGGGTCGTTATTATCGCTGCTGGATGGCGATAAAAAGGACCATGGTATAAATGAGTCCCTGATTATATGTAAGAAATGTGGCTGGAGGAGAAAGGAAAATTAGCATAAACTCTAGCTGAAGAATGAGAACTGGGACGTTCCCCCTCCACACAATTTAACAATCAAGGACTGAGAACTGAGGCCACCTGAATCAACAAGACTTTCCTTTTGCCTTCAAAAAATTCTTGTTCTGGAAAATAGGCTGTAAACCAATAAATATGTCTCTGGTTCCTTTGGTAAATTCCTACTGACCAATCTATCTGAATAAACTAATCTTGGAAATAGTTCATTGAACAGAAGAATTCATTGCTGTCCTAGACAACCAACTCATTTATCAAACAACAGTTTGCTTAAAACTCATTTCTAAGTGGGGTCACTGAAACTTTAGCTATTATTATGATATAAAATGTGCCCAATCCTAATAAGAAGCTCCCTGCCTTGAAAGATTCTCTTTATACCACTTGGGTCCAGATTTCAAAACTTCATAAATATTCTCATTTGGCTTTCTATGATATAATGAAGACTCTGTAAAGATGACATTTACCCAAATTGTAGTATACCTAATAAATTTAATTTTGTCTAACCAATAGGCATATTCTGACTCCTTCTTATGCAGAGACTTGAAGACAACATAAAGTTTTCCCCTATTTTCTTGATTCTAACATATACACAATATAATAAATACCCTTGAAATATTTTAAGTGAGGATAGAGTGTGACACTAGGGTGATTATGTGATTAATTTTTTTAAAGCTTTTATTTATTTATTTAAAAAAATTTTTTAAATAAACATATACTATATTTTTATCCCCAGAGGTACAGGTCTGTGAATCGCCAGGTTTACACACTTCACAGCACTCACCATAGCACATACCCTCCCCAATGTCCATAACCCCACCCCCCTTCTCCCAACACCCCTCCCCCAGCAACCCTCAGTTTGTTTTGTGAGATTAAGAGTCACCAGTGTAGTAAAACTAAATGGAAAGAGCCAACAGGGATTATGGAAGTCTAGAGACAATTGGAATATTCATGTTTAGAGATGATGCTAACTTAACCTAGGATGATGGCAGTTGATATGGCCAAAAGTGGATGTACTTAAAGCAGTAAATGGCCCATAAAATATTTAAGGTATTGTGATAGATCAAATAGGAGGGATTAGAGACAGTAGGGTACCAAAGATGGATTTCAGATTTCTAATTTACATAATTATTTTATTTAGTTTTTTTTATGAATCTGTAAAGAGTATCACTTTGAAACATTGATGATAAATATCTTTTAGTGTATTGGCCTATAGTCTGTTTTAAATTGTGAGTGCTCCTTTTTAGGAACGTAATTGCTGGACAAATTGGCATTAAACTTTGTTTTGGAAGAAATTATTACAAAGAAGACTCTTTCAACAAAAGAAAAATCAGACAGATGTCATGATCCATATGATTTTGCATTGCAAATTTCTGGACTTCATATAACTGAATGTGTGGATCAGACTCTTTTTTTTTTTTTTTTTTGAGTAGAATTGACATACAATGTTATATTAGTCTCAGGTACACAACATATTTATTTAACACTTCAACACACTACTAAGTGCTCACTAAGATAAGTGTAGCTACCATCTCTCACTATTCAACATTATTACAATATTATTGACTATATTCCTTATGTTCTACTTTTCATCTTTATGACTTACTTATTCTATAGCTGGAAGTTTTTACTCCTTAATCCCCTTTATCTCTTTTGTTCTTCCTCCCATCCATCTTGCTTTGGCAACTACCAGTTTGTTATCTATATTTAAAAGTCTTTTTTATTTGTCTTTGTTTTATTTTTTAGATCCTACATGTAAGTGAAATCATATGGTATTTGTCTTTCTATGCCTGACCTATTTCACTTAACATTAATACCCTCTAGATCCAAGCATGTTGTGCCAAATGGCAAAATTTCTTTTTTTCTTTAAATGGCTCAGTAATATCCCACTGTGTACATGTATACCACATCTTCTTTATCCATCCATCAGTGGGCACTTAGGTTGCTTTTATATCTTGGCCATTGTAAATGATACTGCAATAAATGTAGGAGAATATATGTCTGTTCAGATGATTGTTTTCACTTTCTTTGGGCAAATACTGAGTACTGGAATTACTGGATTATATGGTATTTCTATTGTTTAACTCTTTGAGAAACCTCCATACTATTTTTCACAGTGGTTGCACCAATTTATATTCCCACAAACAGTGTACTAGAGTTTCCTTTTCTCCAGATCCTCACCAACACAGACCTCATATTTTTTATGCAGCATGTTGTTAAGAAATGCATAGAATTATTTCTCTAGGCAACCTGACAAATTCAGACTGAGTGGGCCCAAAGACATCCCTGGTCCAGGATTCCATTCTTTCTCTGTCTCTGGAATATAATCCTCAAAGTAAAAGAATACTATAGATTTTAGGTGAAGATAGTTCAGCTCTCTCAAGCTATGTGAGTGACTCTGAGGATTTTCATTATTCACTTGGCTTATGGGATGGAAATATATCATCACATGGGGCAAATCAGGATAGAATTACTATAGTCTCTCTTTGGTAAAGGACTTCCCCACCACCTAGCCATTTTGGATATTTTAAAAGTTGTGAATTGAGGGATAAATTGTTGATGTGATCATGGTTGGAGGTAGTCCCACTTGTTCAGACATCTTCAAACATATAATAAGCCCTCTGGGAAGGTCCAGGCCTTGGCTATTGATAAGTCTCTGTAAAATATCAGGTAATTAAGGCCACTTTATTTTTGATTTTGGACTCTGGTCACCATTTCTAGATTAGGAGAGAAAGACCTATGCAATGATCGATTACACTATGAATGAAATATTCAATTCTTCAATAACATCACTTCCATTTACTTTATTTTTATTACTTTTAATACCATTCCTAACCCCCCACAGATTGTCAAACCCTTTAATGTGTTAGACATATATCATTATAATTGCATGTGTACTTATAAATCAGTAGCATGGATTTATTTGATAAATAGATAGATAATAGATAGATTCCCAAAATTTTTATTGTTACTGGCAATATTCTGTTTCTATAATAATAAGATTTGTCCACCTTATTATGTCTATATCCAAATACTTAAATTGTTTTAAACTTCTCTCTAATACACACTACATGTGTGTATTGTGTACACATCTCTACTATACTACATAAGACGAACATGTATGTACATAATACTGAGTCGATTAAACTGGGTTATGTACAAAGAAGAATTGCTAGGTGGCTAGGTCTTAGATTTTGTGGTGTGTGCATGTGTTTGATGTATATGTATATGTATACATGTTGAATTTTACTAATACTATAAGATTGTTCTTTAGAAGTCTGTACTAGCATTTCTCATATCAAAGGCAAATACAGCATGAATTACATTTCTCCACCTCTTTCTAAACACTAGACTGGATTAAATTTTTAATTTTTGTAAACCTGGTATATGAGTGGTAATATCTTCTTGTATTTGATTCCCAGTGAATTTTTACATATTTCTGTACCCTTATTATTCATTTGAATATTATCTCATATGAATTATATGTTCATAGTTTACCTATATTTTATAGATTGCTCATTTTGTTTATTGCAATAATTTCTTTTGAAGTCTCTATATTAGTACTTCTCAAATTTAGGGAGTATAAAAATTTTCTTCCAACCTGCCAACTGAATCATAACATCATCTATAGTATCTACATTAAAGAAATATGTGTATTTTTTATTTTAACTCTTTGAGCTAATTACAAATTCACATGTAGTAGTAAGAAATGATGCAGGATAATTGGTTTCCCTTAATGATAACATCTTGCAAAACTACACTATAAAACCACCACTAGGTTATTGACATTGAAATATTCAAGACACATAATGATTACATCATCAAAAGGATCTGTTTTGTTGTCCTTTTATAGTTACATCTATCTCCCATTCTTAACTCCTGGAACTAGTCAATCAGCTTCCATTTCTATACTTTTGTATTTTCAAGATTGTTTTATAAATAGAATCCAATATTATGTAAACTTATAGGGTTATTTTTGTCACTTGACAAAATGGTCAGGAGATTCATCCAAGCTGTTGTGTGTATCAATATTTAGTTCCTATTTATTGCTGAGTAGTGTTCCATCATATGGGTATACAATGGTTTGTGTAACCATTCACCCAATAAAGGAGATCTGGTTAATTTCCAGGTTTAGCTGTTATAGATAAATCTTCTATTGACATTAGTGCTCAAGTTTTTGTGTAACATAAATTTTCATTTCTTTAGGATAAAAGTCCAATTGTTGGATTGTATGATAATTATATGTTTAGTTTTATTTAAAAAAAAAAGAAACAACAGTCTGGAGCAGCTGGTTAGCTCAGTCGTTAAGCTTCTGCCTTTGGCTCAAGTCATGATTCCATGCTTCTGGGATAAAACCTCTCATTGGGCTCCCCACTCATTAGAAAGACTGTTTTCCCTGTCCCACTCCCCCTGTGTGTTTTCTCTCTTTCACTGCCTCTCTCTCTGTCAAGTAAATAAATAAAATATTTAAAAAAAAAAAGTCAGTTATCCAGAGTGGCTATGTCGTTATAGATTCCCAGTACTTACCAGTATTGTTAAATTAATAGTTTTTTTTTCACATCCTTGCTAACATATAGTGTTGTCATTATTTTGTTTTGTTTTAATTTTAACTATTTTGATAGTTGTTATACTGATGTTATTGTGTCTTAGTATTTGCATTTCTTTAAGGGATTATGATGTTGAACATTTTTTAATGTATTTATTTACCATCTGTATATCCTCTTGGGTGAAATATCTATTTTCACCTTTTGCATATTTTCTTTTGCACATTTTCTAGTTGCATTTTCTAATTGCATTTCTTTTTTTTTTAATTTATTTTAAAGATTTTTATTTATTTGACAGAAGAGATCACAAGTAGGCAGACAGATAGAGAGAGAAGGAGGGGAAGCAGGCTCCCTGCTGAGCAGAGAGCCCTATATGGGGCTCAATCCCAGGACCCTGAGATCATGACCTGAGCTGAAGGCAGAGGCTTTAAACCATTGAGCCACCCAGGCGTCCCTAATTGCATTGCTTTTTGTTGGGGGGGAGAGTGTGTGCTTTAGATAATGAGTTTTGAGAGCCATTTTTATATTCTAGATACTATTTTTTGTCTGATATGAAGTTTGCAAATATTTTCTTCCAGTTGGAAATTTGTTCTTTCATGCTCTTGATAGGATCCGTGACAGAGCAAACAATTTTATTAATTTTTCTTATTATGAATCATGCTCTATGCCTAGCCCTAGATCCTAAAGGTTGATTCTTTCTTTTCTTTTTTTATTTTTTTTTTCTGAGAATTTTATATATTTGTATTTTTATTTAAATCTGGATCTGGGCTGTTTAATAGGAGGAGGGGCAAGATGGTTGAGAAATAGGAGACCCTGTTTCAACCAGTCCCCTAACATGAGCCAAATATCTACCAGAGTATTCTGAACACCCATAAATCAGCCTGAGATATAGTATTATACACTTCTGGATCTCTACATGGGCAGAAGACATCAGTGGAGAGTTAAAAGGGAGGGGGGAGCGCCACCAGAACTGACCCACTGGAAAGTAATACTCCAATATGAAAGTGCTCTCTGTGCTTGGGGACCAGCATTAACTTGAAGTCTGGTTAAAAGCACTCAAAGAGGGTGGAATATCTTAGGGCAACTGGTGGAATCAGGCAATCGCAGGCATGGGCATAAAACCTCGGTCCCAGGACAGTCACCACCGGTGACCACCCATGCCAGAGAGAGTCCAGCGGGGCCCCCAGCGTGTGGAACCTGAGCCTGTGTCTTTCTGCTGGTGGCACTACCTCTTGGCTGGACATACCCCTATTGCAACTCAGAGAGCTTGCTGTGGGTGCTAGCCAGTGGTCTCTATGACCGCAGCCTTCTGACATTGACTGCAGGGCCTAAACCCTCCCAGCCCATGCCTGAAAGAAACAGGCTCAGTCTCTGATTGGTATCCCTTGGTGGCAGCCTTTTGCAATCTGCATGACATTGGGGTCTGAATGTCCACAGCATGGGCCTAGACTTCAGACAGCAGTCCCAGCAAAGGCAGCCACTGGAAGCGGGGGGTTTAGGCCCTGCAGTCAATGTCAGAAGGCTGCGGTCATAGAGAC